>NW_007361014.1:879177-881517 GCF_000149035.1 Colletotrichum graminicola M1.001 | reverse complement strand
TTTATTTATTTTTATATCCTTTACTATTACTATTATTACTATTTTACTTTTATAGCTTTTTTTTTTTTTACTTACTTTTATTTACTATATTAATTTAATAATATAAAGTAACTATATTAATTTTAATCTTAATAAGTTAGACTTTTATAAAGTTAGATTATATATAATATATATAATTACTATATAGTTAGACGCTAACCTCTATAGCTACTACTTTCTTACTGCCTTTTAGTTAGATTTTATAGATTAGACTATTACTACTTTTAATACTATAGGCACTAAGGTATTATTAATATTTTATAATTACCTTATTAATAATAAAGTCTTTATTAATTTAGTAAAAAAAAGGATTACACCTAAATTAGTAGACCTTCTTAACGCTAATTTCTATATATAGACTAAAAAAGATATTACTTTTACGTATTATAAATAGCTTATCCTTAACTTATAAATAAAAAATCCTAAATTTATTAATAATATTACTAGTTAATATATTTTACTTAAGGAGAGATTAATAATTAATTAGGCCTTATTTACTACTTTTTTAATATTATTATAAATAATAGCTAATACTACTTTATAAAAGTAGCTAACCTTATTTACCTTAACTTATTTACTAATAGTAGATTATTACTAGCTAAAGTAGAAGTAAAATAGTCTAACTTTACTTTTATAATAAGATAAAATCTACTAAGCACTTACTAATTTAAACCTAGTACTTAGAGGTAATATAGGTACTTTATTTATTAATACCTTATTATATAACCTAAGAACTTTTTACCTTTATTACCTTTATTATAACTAGTATAGTAAGTAATTAGGTAGTTAGCCTATTATAATAGATAAAGTAAATCCTTAGTAAGATATACTATTTAATTTATTAAATAACCTTAAGCCTATTACTAACTTTTTACCTTAAGGCATTATATAAAGATTTTAATTATAAGGCTATAATAAGTTATAATATTAGCTACTATATAAATCTAAATTTATACTTATTTTTTTTTTTAACTATACCTTTATTAACTAACTAATCTTATAAAGCTACTAATAAATAAAACTAAGTATAGTAGTAAGTTATATAACGTTCTTAATCTTAAGTTAAGTATCTTTTAAGATAACTATAGTAAGGTTAAGATTAAGTAATACTAACTTAGTCTTACTTTTTCTATTATATTAAAAAGTAAGGTATCTTAGTTTTATATTAATTATATTTATAGTAATAGTATTTATAATTTTAATAAGATAGTTAACTAAATTTATAACTACTTTAAGATATAAGAATAAATATAGACTTACTTATCTAAATAGTAAGAAATAACACTTCTTTAAGTTATATATAATAATCCTATAATAACTAAGATCTAAGCCCTTAAGGAGCTTATCTTAAAGCTAGCCCTTATTTAATAGGCTTTCCCCTTATTATACTAAAATAATAAGGTGTTAAGAAGCTAGTTACTAAATACCTACTCTAGAGTTCCTAAGTGTAACCTTTACTTATACGCTTTAGCTATAATATTAAAAGAAGTATATAGCTAATTATAGTTATCTATTAGTACTACTATAAGGCGCCTTTACTATAGCTAGTACCTTACTAAATTTTTACCCTTATTACCTAATAATTAATATTAAGTAGACTATACTTACTAAGGCTAAGGCTATTATTAATAGTTTAGTAATAACTATAGTAGTAGTAATTTTTATAATAGTAATAATAATAATAGTAGCTATAATACTAAAAAGTGCTATATTTACTATAAGCCTAGCTACTAGTTAATAAAGTATACTACTAATAAAAGACATAAAGCGTACTAATAATTTAAAGGTAACTATTATATTAAAAATACCTTACTAACTATATATAATACCTTTCTTACTAGCTAAAAAGGCACCTATTTATAAGAAAAAAAAAATAAAGATAGTAATAATAATAAGGATCTTTAGTAGTATCTCTAAGGGGCCTACTTTATTATTAGTAATAATAAAAAATAAGATAATAGTATATTTTACACCTTAACTATATTCTTTAGTAGCACTAAAGTAGATAGTAACACGCTTACTACTAACCTTACTAACTAAGCTATTTATTACTAATTAATAAAAATTAACCCTAATAGCACCTTTACTAAGTTACTTAGTACCTTTATACTAAATTATTACTTATTAGCTACTTTTTAAGGTATTTTACTAGATATAGGTATAGTAAGTTACTTAACTATAGGCTACTTATAAGCTATTACACTATAGTAAATTTAACTATCTATAACTATTAACACTATAGCTATAAGTAAAGTAAAGATTAGGTTTAGTAATAGTAATACTATTACTTTATAAGGCACT
>NW_007361014.1:782336-878526 GCF_000149035.1 Colletotrichum graminicola M1.001 | reverse complement strand
TTATTAGTATTTAGTGCTTACCCTTTATATAACTACTAACTTTACTTTTTTTACTTAAGATAATTTAATATATAATAGCTATCTATAAGGGTAACTAAAGATCTTTATAAATATAATATAATATAGTAAAATTAATAAGGCTTTTACTAATTATAATAGCCTAAATACCTTTATAATAAAGGATCTACCTTTAGGTAGTAATATCTATATCTAGCGTAAAAAAAGAGGTTAGTTTAGCCTATATAAGTTACTAACTACTTAAGGTAAAAATTTTACTATTAATATTAATAGCCTTTATGTTTTTTAATTTATATTAGTTAAGCTATACTATATAGTAAATAATAAAGAAAAAAGCTTAGTTAAGTAATATCCTTTATTTATCTTAAATAATAATAGTAGTTATAGTAATAAGCCTACTAAAAATACTATTATTATTATAACTAGTTTAAGGTAGTAGCTATATACTAATAATCCTACTATTACGTAACCTTAATAAGCTAAAAAAATCCTTATAAGATACACTTTACTATAAGAGACTAATATACCTTATACTATCTTCCTCTTAGTAAAAAAAGAAGCTTATTAAACCTTTATAATCTAACTATATAAAAAAGGTGTTATTATAGTACCTAGTAAGCTATTTAAGTAATTAGTAGCTACTAAGATTAATAGCCTTATTATATAAGGTGTCTTTAAATTTACTATAATTAACTAACTTTAGCTATATAAGTAAATTTTTAAATTATAAATTATAAATAAGGTAAAAGGCACTAATAAGAAGCCTTATAAGAAATTACGCCTTATTATTTAAGGCTATACTAATAATAGTAAGAAGGCTATTCTTATTTAGTTATCTACTATCTAGTAAGCTAGCTAGTAGCTTATCCTTATACTAGCTGTTTCTTTTTTTATTAATAGTAAAGTTATATAGCTATATAATATTATATAGGCCTATATTTAATTTACTTCTTACTTTAACTATACTGTCTATACTAAACTTTTAGCCTAAATCTATTATAAGTACCTTAATAATATTATTATAAAGGTTATTAAGCCTTTATATAGGATTACTAAGGTAGGTATATACTAGTAGGCTACTTATAACTATTACTATAAGGAAAATCTCTAGATAGTTTTTACTATATATAACCCCTACTTTCTTTTATTATCTAGTAAAAATCTATACTTTATACTTATTAGTATATAAATAGATAATACTATTAGCTTAATAGACTTTTTATTTTCTAACTAAAAGAATAAAAAACTAACTAAAGTAAAATTTACTATAAAAGATAAGTTATTCCTTACTATTAACTAACTACTTACCTTTAATAGTAAGATTATTATAGTTATATTTACTATAGACACTTCTATTACGCTTTACTAAAAAAAGTAAGAAGTAAAACTATAACTAATTAATATAAAGTTACTTATAGCCTACTAAGATTTTATCTAGTAATAGGCATAAGGAGTATATATTACTTTTATTTACTAGCCTAAAGCGTATTATAATCTTTTTATTATAGCCTAATATAAGGAGCTAGATAATAAGGTAATTAAAGACCTTAACTATTAACTATAATAGTAAATAAGCTTACTTAACTATAGTCTATAATTTATCCCCTTAGATCTTATATTAGCTAAGCTATTTATATTTATAAATAAATTATTTACTAATAATTATAATATAATTTTATAGTTAGGATTTATTATCCTCTTTATAAATAAGAAAGTTAATAATAACTAAGCTAAATTTTTTTTTATAGTAATATCTTTTATTTCTTATTTATAAAAGTCTAAATAAGTTACCTAAAGCGTCCTTATATCTAAAGTGTATAAAATAGTTATAGGCGTTTAATATAGCTTACGCCCTCTTTATAACTATTATAATAATTATAAAGAAGCTTAATATCTTATTAATCCTAACTGTTATATATATAGACTTATATTTACTTTATAAATACCTAGTTAAGCTAGGAACTATAAAAGAAAAGCGTCTTATAATTAATATTATATTACTAAGACAGTCTTATAAGTAATATAAGCTTTATCAAGTCTAATAGATTACTAGATCTAATAATCTAGCTAATAGATTTATAAAGGTATCCCTAAATTAAGCACTTAAGGGCCTAGTTATAAATAACAAAGCTAAGATATATATAAAAGGTTAGGTTATATAGGCGTAATAGATTATAATAGGTATATAGCAAAGGATAGATTATAGGTTATATAACTAACTAGACTATAACAGCAGCAGTTAAATCTAACTAATATAGGAATACGCCTCTAACAGCTATAGCTAAAAAAAACGCCCCTAAATAAGTTAGTATAAGCTTATACTATTTATAAAGAAAAATAAAAAATATAGGAATATATAGTATATAACTATAAGAAGTGTAATACTTTTAGAGTTTTAATTTTTATTACGTTTTTAGGGCTTTTAAGGGCAATCTAGATAGCTAGGGCACTAGTAACTTTTACTATAAAAGAAAAGTTACTAGTGTTAGTATATAGTAGGTATACTTTAGGGGAGGTAGTTATATAATATTTATATAATATACTACCTCCCTTAGTAGTATTTACTTTACTACTAGTATACTACTTAAAAGTCTAGATTTACTTTATAAGTAACTAATATAATAAGTAATAACTATATTTTATATTATAATTTATTTATAAAGGTATAGGTAGTGTGCTACGCCTGTTAATAGACTATTCTGGTATTACTAAAAGATTAACTAGTTTAGGCACTAAGTGCCTGAAATGCACTACACATGGCCTTATAAAGGGTAACCAGGCGAACCCCCTTACAATTGCCCCCCTTCTAATACGACACGTCCTAAGTCGCTTCAGGCCCACGTGCACTAGCGCCGGTAACCGTGCGCTGGAGCATAAGGTCATGTTAACCCCAAAGGCCCTGGGCAGCCTGGCACCTGGCGACAGCTGGGGGACCCCCGGCTGGCGCTAGGTATTGCCTCCCTGCACCTAGTCCCTCTAAGCCTAACGTAAGCTGCCCCTTATTTATGCCTAGCTAACCAATCCACTGATTGATGACCTTCCAGCCCCTTAAGGCCTACACTAAAGAGAGCGCGCGCCCCTCATTCATGCCCAGCCAACCAATCCACTGATTGATGACCTTCCAGCCCCTTAAGGCCTACACTAAAGAGAGCGCGCGATAGTCAGGATTTGAACCTAGCCCCTGTCTACAGCCAGAAGACCCACTTAGTGCCTGAACAATTGTAAAGGTATGGGTGGTGTGCCACGCCTGTCAATAGACTATTCTGGCATTACCAAAAGATCAACCAGTTCAGGCACTAAGTGCCTGAAATGCACTACACATGGCCTTATAAAGGGTAACCAGGCGAACCCCCTTATATTATTATATAATCTATAGGATATCCTTTTTATATAATTTAACTAATACTTTTATATAGTCTACTGCTAAAGGCGCTAGTCTAATAGTAAAGTTAAGCTATAGGCTTAGTAGTATATAGCTTATAGCCTAGGTAACTATAAAACCTTTAATATAATCCTAGAGTTACCTAAGTGCTATAGTTAATTTTATAAAAGAGAGGTATCTAATATTAAGGACTTAGACGTAAAGGAGGTACTAGAAAGGTATATATACTAGCTAGAATATAAACTCTATTAATAATATATATTAAAGCATACTACTAGTTAATATCTACACCTATTTCTAATACCCTTATATTCCTATATACTAACTTTAACTAATTTTAATCTCTATTATAATAAGTGTAGCTTATCTAATATATATATAATATTATAGTACGTAAACCTAATATAGACCTATACTATATCTTAATCTCTTAATATAGTATAGAATACCTAATAACGTAAAGTAACTACTAAATTAGACTTTACTTTAACTATAGCCTAAAGTAAATAACTAGTAATAATAATACTATTAAACCTACTATTAAGGTCTTCCTTTATCTCTAGTACTAGGCGATAGTAGCTTAAAATCTAACTTCTTTATATTAATACCTTTATCTTAATAGTAAATATATAGTATATCTATATATACTTCCTATATATTATAAACCCTTATATTAACTAGGTATATAAGGCACTATTTATCTCCTTTACTTACCTTAAGTAAATATTACTAAATATTATAGACTTAGCTATATATAGCTTTAATAATAAGACAGCTTAATAACTATATAAAGTAGTGCCTTACTATACTTATCTATATTACTAGTATTAGAAAGTATTAGTTAAATTATATAAAAGAGATATCCTATAGATTATATAATAAATTATAATATAGAATATAGTTATTACTTATTATATTAGTTAGTTATAAAGTAAATCTAGACTTTTAGGTAGTATACTAGTAGTAAAGTAAATACTACTAAAGGAGGTAGTATGTTATATAAATATTATATAACTACCTCCCCTAAAGTATACTTACTATATACTAACTGTAAAGGTATGGGTGGTGTGCTACGCCTGTTAATAGACTATTCTGGCATTACCAAAAGATTAACTAGTTTAGGCACTAAGTGCCTGAAATGCACCACACATGGCCTTATAAGGGTACTAGGCTAACCCCTTACAATTGCCCCCCTTCTAATACGACGTGTCCTAAGTTGCTTTAGGCCTACGTGCACTAGCGCTGGTAACCGTGCGCTGGAGCACAAGGTCATGTTAACCCTAAAGGCCCTAGGCAGCCTAGCACCTGGCAACAGCTAGGGGACCCCCGGCTGGCGCTAGGCATTACCTCCCTGCACCTAGTCCCTCTGAGCCTAATGGCTGCCCCTTATTTATGCCTAGCTAACTAATCTACTAATTAATGACCTTCTAGCCCCTTAGGGCCTACACTAAAGAGAGCGCGTAACAGTTAGGATTTAAACCTAGCCTCTGTCTAGCTAGAAGACCTACTTAGTGCCTAAATAATTATAAAGGTATAGGTGGTGTGCCACGCCTGTTAATAGACTATTCTGGTATTACTAAAAGATTAACTAGTTTAGGCACTAAGTGCCTGAAATACACCACACATAGCCT
The DNA here is from genome assembly GCF_000149035.1 of Colletotrichum graminicola M1.001. NCBI lineage: Eukaryota > Fungi > Ascomycota > Sordariomycetes > Glomerellales > Glomerellaceae > Colletotrichum > Colletotrichum graminicola. The sequence continues at coordinate 873,495 of NW_007361014.1, read as the reverse complement.
TATAAGGGTACTAGGCTAACCCCTTATACTAACACTAGTAACTTTTCTTTTATAGTAAAAGTTACTAGTGCCCTAGCTATTTAAATTACCCTTAAAAGCCCTAAAAACGTAATAAAAATTAAAACTCTAAAGGTATTACACTTCTTATAGTTATATGCTATATATTCTTATATCTTTTATTTTTCTTTATAGATAGTATAAGGCTTATACTAACTTATTTAGGGGTATTTCTTTTTAGCTATAGCTATTAAAGGCGTATTCTTATATTAGTTAGATTTAACTACTACTATTATAGTCTAGTTAGTTATATAACCTATAATTTATTTTTTACTATATACTTATTATAATCTATTACGCCTATATAACCTAACCCTCTATATATATCTTAGCTTTATTATTTATAACTAGGCCTTTAAGTGCTTAATTTAGAGATACTTTTATAAATCTATTAGCTAGATTATTAGATTTAGTAATATATTAGACTTTATAAAGCTTATATTACTTATAAGACTATCTTAGTAATATAATATTAATTATAAGACGCTTCTCCCTTATAGTTCCTAGCTTAACTAGGTATTTATAAAGTAAATATAAGTCTATATATATAATAGTTAAGATTAATAAGATATTAAGCTTCCTTATAATTATTATAATAGTTATAGAGAGGGTATAAGCTATATTAACGCCTATAACTATCTTATACACTTTAGATATAAGGACACTTTAGGTAACTTATTTAGACTTTATAAATAAGAAATAAAGGATATTACTATAAAAAAAATTTAGCTTAGTTATTATTAACTTTTTATTTATAAAAAAAATAATAAATCCTAACTATAAAGTTATATTATAATTATTAGTAAATAATTTATTTATAAATATAAATAGCTTAGCTAATATAAGATCTAAGGGGATAAATTATAGACTATAGTTAAGTAAGCTTATTTACTATTATAGTTAATAGTTAAGGTCTTTAATTACCTTATTATCTAGCTCTTTATATTAGGCTGTAATAAAAAAATTATAGTATGCTTTAGGCTAGTAAATAAAGGTAATATATACTCCTTATACCTATTACTAGATAAAATCTTAGTAGGCTATAAGTAACTTTATATTAATTAATTATAGTTTTACTTTTTACTTTTTTTAGTAAAGCGTAATAAAAGCGTTTATAGTAAATATAACTATAATAATCTTATTATTAAAGGTAAGTAGTTAGTTAATAGTAAGAAATAACTTATCTTTTATAGTAAATTTTACTTTAGTTAGTTTTTTATTCTCTTAGTTAGAAAATAAAAAGTCTATTAGGCTAATAGTATTATCTATTTATATACTAATAAGTATAAAGTATAAATTTTTACTAGATAATAAAAAAAAGTAAAGGTTATATATAGTAAAAACTATCTAGAGATTCTCCTTATAGTAATAGTTATAAGTAGCCTACTAGTGCGTACCTACCTTAGTAATCCTATATAAAGGCTTAATAACCTTTATAATAATATTATTAAGGTACTTATAATAGATTTAGGCTAAAAGTTTAGTATAGATAGTATAGTTAAGGTAAGAAGTAGATTAAATATAGGCCTATATAATATTATATAGCTATATAACTTTACTATTAATAAAAAAAGAAGGGGCTAGTATAAGGATAAGCTACTAGCTAGCTTACTAGATAGTAGGTAACTAAGTAAGAATAGCCTCCTTACTATTATTAGTATAGCCTTAAATAATAAGGCGTAATTTCTTATAAGGCTTCTTATTAGTGCCTTTTACCTTATTTATAATTTATAATTTAAAAATTTACTTATATAGCTAAAGTTAGTTAATTATAGTAAATTTAAAGACGCCTTATATAATAAGGCTATTAATCTTAGTAGCTACTAATTACTTAAATAGCTTACTAGGTGCTATAATAATACCTTTTTTATATAGTTAGATTATAAAGGTTTAATAAGCTTCTTTTTTTACTAAGAGGAAGGTAGTATAAGGTATATTAGTCTCTTATAGTAAAGTGTATCTTATAGGGATTTTTCTAGCTTATTAAGGTTACATAATAGTAAGATTATTAGTATATAGCTACTACCCTAAACTAGTTATAATAATAATAGTATCTTTAGTAGGCTTATTACTATAACTACTATTATTATTTAAGATAAATAAGGGATATTACTTAACTAAGCCTTTTTCTTTATTATCTGCTATATAGTATAGCTTAACTAATATAGATTAAAAAACATAAGGGCTATTAATATTAATAGTAAAGTCTTTACCTTAAGTAGTAAGTAACTTATATAGGCTAGACTAACCTCTTTTTTTACGCTAGATATAGATATTACTACCTAAAGGTAGATCCTTTATTATAGAGGTATTTAGGCTATTATAAGTAGTAAGAGCCTTATTAATTTACTATATTATATTATATTTATAAAGATCTTTAGTTACCTTATAAATAGCTATTATATATTAAATTATCTTAAGTAAAAAAGTAAAGTTAGTAGTTATATAGAGGTAAGCACTAAATACTAATAAAGTAGGTATAAGGCTATTTAGGCTAGTAGTATTATTAACTACTTTAGTAGCGCTTTAAAGTGCTACTTTATAGTTAATAGATAGGTATTCTTTTTAGATTATCTTATATACCTATTAAAGTATAGTATAAAATCTTTTAACCTTTCTAACGCTATAATATACTTTAATAGGGATAATCTTAACTTTAATACCTATTATATAGGCTTTATATAAAAATTTAGTTAAGATAAAGTTCTACCTTACGTTAGTAATAATCTAATCTAAAGGTCCTTAGTAGATATTAATTTAGTAGTAACGTAGTGCCTTTTATATAGTTTTTACTAAAATATTATAAAGAAAGTAGGCTATATTAAAGGTAGTAGTAGTATTAATAATATAAAGTATAAGGTTACTATTAAGGTATATAATATTAATAATAACTTTATAATTAAATAAATAGTTATTATATAAAGTAAATTAGAATTAAGAAGAAGCCTTCTTATAGATCTAGTAATAATAATAGTACTTTATTAAGTGTTTAATTACTTTTATTTTAACCTTATAGCTAGCCTTATAAAGGATCTTATATAGCTAGTAAATTAATAGATAGCTAAACTATTAATAAAGATAGTATAGCTTAATATTAGTTAGGTAATAACTTATAAGGCTTTACTTAGGTAGGCTAAGTAGTATCTATAGGTAGCCTTATTTTTATATAACTAGTACTATAAGTTTACCTTATTAAAGAGTATTTATAAGGTTATTAAATTAAATTAATAGCTAATCTATATTAGCTAAGTAAAATAAGAAAGGTATATTAGTAGGTATTATATAAAAGGTAATATACCTAAGGGAAGTCTTTACTATAATAGTACTTTATAAAGTAATAGTATTACTATTACTAAACTTAATCTTTACTTTACCTATAGCTATAGTGTTAATAGTTATAAATAGTTAAATTTACTATAGTATAATAGCTTATAAGTAGCCTATAGTTAAGTAACTTACTACGCTTATATTTAGTAAAATACCTTAAAAGGTAGCTAATAAGTAATAATTTAATATAAAGGTACTAAGTGACTTAGTAAAGGTGTTATTAAGGTTAACTTTTATTAATTAGTAATAAATAGCTTAGTTAGTAAGGTTAGTAGTAAGCGTATTACTATTTACTTTAGCGCTACTAAAGAATATAGTTAAGGTATAAAATATACTATTATCTTATTTTTTATTATTACTAATAATAAAGTAGGCCCCTTAGAGATACTACTAAAGATCTTTATTATTATTACTATCTTTATTTTCTTCTTCTTATAAATAAGTGCCTTTATAGCTAGTAAAAAAGGTGTTATATATAGTTAGTAAGGTATCTTTAATATAATAGTTACTTTTAAATTACTAGTACACTTTACGTCTTTTATTAGTAGTATACTTTATTAACTAGTAGCTAGGCTTATAGTAAATATAGCACTTTTTAGTATTATAGCTACTATTATTATTATTACTATTATAAAAATTACTACTACTATAGTTATTACTAAACTATTAATAACAGCCTTAGCCTTAGTAAGTATAGTCTACCTAATATTAATTATTAGGTAATAAAGGTAAAGATTTAGTAAGGTACTAGCTATAGTAAGGGCGCCTTATAGTAGTACTAATAGATAACTATAATTAGCTATATACTTCTTCTAATATTATAGCTAGAGCGTATAGGTAAAGGTTACACTTAAGAACCCTAAAGTAAGTATTTAGTAACTAGCTTCTTAACACCTTATTATTTTAGTATAATAAGGGGAGAGCCTATTAGATAAAGGCTAGCTTTAAGATAAGCTCCTTAAGGGCTTAGATCTTAGTTATTATAAGATTATTATATATAACTTAAGGAAGTGTTATTTCTTACTATTTAAATAGGTAAGTCTATATTTATTCTTATATCTTAAAGTAGTTATAAATTTAGTTAACTATCTTATTAAAATTATAAATAAATACTATTACTATAAATATAATTAATATAGAACTAAGATACCTTACTTTTTAATATAATAAAAAAAGTAAGACTAAGTTAGTATTACTTAATCCTAACCTTACTATAGTTATCTTAAAAGATACTTAACTTAAGATTAAGAATATTATATAACTTACTACTATACTTAGTTTTATCTATTAGTAGCTTTATAAGATTAGTTAGTTAATAGGGGTATAGTTAGAAAAAAAAAATAAGTATAAATTTAGATTTATATAGTAGCTAATATTATAACTTATTATAGCCTTATAATTAAAATCTCTATATAGTGCCCTAAGGTAAAAGGTTAGTAGTAGGCTTAAGGTTATTTAATAAATTAAATAGTATATTTTACTAAGGATTTACCTTATTTATTATAATAAGCTAACTACCTAATTACTTATTATACTAGTTATAATAAAGGTAATAAAAGTAAAAAGTTCTTAAGTTATATAATAAAGTATTAATAAATAAAGTGCTTATATTACCTTTAAGTACTAAGTTTAGATTAGTAAGTACTTAGTAGATTTTATCTTATTATAAAAGTAAAGTTAGGCTATTTTACTTCTACTTTAGCTAGTAATAATCTACTATTAGTAGATAAGTTAAGGTAAATAAGGTTAGCTACTTTTATAAAGTAGTATTAGCTATTATTTATAATAATATTAAAAAAGTAGTAAATAAGGCCTAATTAATTATTAATCTCTTTTTAGGTAAAATATATTAACTAGTAATATTATTAATAAATTTAGGATTCTTTATTTATAAGTTAAAGATAAGCTATTTATAGTATATAAAAGTAATATCTTTTTTAGTTTATATATAGAAATTAGTGTTAAGAAGGTCTACTAATTTAGGTATAATTTTTCTTTTTACTAGATTAATAAAGACTTTATTATTAATAAGGTAATTATAAAATATTAATAATACCTTAGTGCCTATAGTATTAAAGGTAGTAATAGTCTAATTTATAAAATCTAACTAAAAGGTAGTAAGAAGGTAGTAGCTATAAAGGTTAGTATCTAACTATATAGTAATTATATATATTATATATAATCTAACTTTATAAAGGTTTAACTTATTAAGATTAAAGTTAATATAGTTACTTTATATTATTAGATTAATATAGTAAATAAAAGTAAGTAAAAAAAAGAGAGGCTATAAGAAGTAAGATAGTAATAATAGTAATAATAAAGGATATAAAAAGGAATAAATATTTATTATTTATTAGTTTAATAGCCTTACTATTACTAGTAGTAGCTCTCTATTTTTCCCTTTTTTATTTATTATTAATAAGAATTTAGTTAATATAAAGTAAGAAAGTAAAGAGGTAATAATAATAAAGGTTAAATTTATAAAGGATTATTTACTAATAGGCTAGTTAATCCTCTTTACTCTTAGTAAAATAAACCTTATTAATCTATTTAATAATAGTAATCTTATAATTTAATTATATACTAATTAGTATTAGTTAAATTATATAAAAAGGATATCCTATAGATTACATAATAAATTATAATATAAAATATAGTTATTACTTATTATATTAGTTAGTTATAAAGTAAATCTAGACTTTTAGGTAGTATACTAGTAGTAAGGTAGATACTACTAAGGGAGGCAGTGTGTCATGTGAATATCACGTGACCACCTCCCCCAAAGCATACCTACCGTATACCAACAAAAGGGAAAAGTCAGAACACAACACCGATGTTAACTGCTATAGCCAAGCCTATACAGCTCCTGAACATAAACCGACAGCGGCTCTTAAGCATAAGGAGCATAAATCGACAGCGGCTAAAAAGGGATGGGAGTATCGCCCAGATGCTGAGTTCCCCTGGAGACTTGAGCAGGTGGTTGACAAGGAAGAGAACTGGCGTGGAACCTGGGTCCTGGAAGTGAAGGACCTGCAGGCGATGGACTGGGGTACTACCTGCGTGCCCAAGGCCAAGGCCGACGGTAACAGACAAGGAGGGCAGTATCAGAGGCAGCCGACACGCCATCTTCCTTTTCTGGCTGATGAAGACAGGTACCGAGAGATGTTAGTTGGAGGCCAGGATGACCTGCTGGTGCAGCTCGGGAAGCGATAGCTCTATTAAGCCTACCACCAAGGTGATTAATACTACCAATTTGAGTCACACAAAATGCTAAGAACCAGTACCTCCCTATCCTCATGAGTGCACGCTGCTATTAGCAGCCCGATGCCGAGATAATACACCTCCCGCAGCGAAGCCTGCAGCGTAGGTGTATCTGTTGGCGGAGGCACCGGCAACTACTCGTGTCCTTGAGCCTCCCGGTCTGCCCGATTCTCTTGCTCCTGATACTTGTCCAGCCTGTCCATGCACCTTTCTCTATCGTACCGCTCTGTGAAGACGCCCTCTTCCCGGTATATCTGCGCTTCGGGCACATCCGGGCTGGTGCAGTGTACGTGTTTTCTATCCACGGCAATCTAAGTTGTAATTATAAATTAGCATAGAAAAGCTACTGAGCTTAGACGGTGCCTAAGCGCAGAGGTAGATGCTACTAACCATTTCGAATTTTCTAAACATTTCTCTTGCCATTGAGAAGAACTCGCGAAAGGTATAAGTCTGGAACCTGCGCCAAGCTGCTTCATCTGGTGCTTCCTGTCACCCACGATATTAGCAGCTTGTTTATACACAGTAGACAGACTGTGTATAGGGATGATGGTGTCTATGAGGAGTGATGTGCATTGCTGAGGACTTACTGGGTCAGATAATTGAGTGGGCTTCGGACCAGTCTGTGGGTCCGCGACAACAATTGTGCCGCGCTCTGTATCAATAAAAATATAACGACCATTATAACCGGATGGAATCGTTGCATAAACAAACACATGGGGCGGTATATCAGAGATACTGCCCTCATAAGGCTCAAAAAGAGACTCATTTGCATACTTGCTAGGTAAGTCTAGGACAATCTCACTAGTGAAGTCTACAGGAATAGCGTTCCCGTAAATCTGCCGCGGATCCCAGTCGTCCGTCCTCCTTTGTGCGGCGCATGTAAGGGATATGCTTCATCAGGTCCGCTACGGTGTCGTTCTTGCCTAGACAGAAGGACTTGACGAAGTCGGGTGTGATGTGCCCCCAGCCGCCCTCCGGGGAGTATTGAATGACGTCTGGGGGCAGGTAGATCTGAGTCAAGAATTCGTAGTAGGACGTGAGCTCCGATACAAGCTCGTACCTACAGTAGGAGGGTTGCGCCATGTTTGGAGCTGGGCGGAAAGGGTGGGAAAGATATTGTAGGTGCAAAGAACGAATTAATGCCTAAGTAGGGAGGGGTTTGAACTTATCTAAGGTGATGGAGAAAAGGCGAACAAGGGTACTAGAGTTATTATACTGCTTTTCTATTTCCGGTGGGCGTTGGTTCTGTGACAGAATCAACCCGTCATTTTTTACCTAGTTCTAGCTCTATAAGACTTATTAGCTTATTTGGATAGTATTAGACCTACAAGCCTGTGGTGATCCTATCCGCTCTTTAGTACATAACTACGAATAAGACACGCTTCTCTGCTTACTTATATATACACATTCTGCTGGCTACCCTGACTAACTGTTATTCTGCTAGTTCTGTTGCTGTTAGTTTATTAAGCCTTGGTTAGCCTCCCTCCTGTAGATATTATTGTTGTTGTTAGTTATAATAATTTCTATCCCTCTCTCTAGGATGTACCCTGTTGGAGATTGCCCGAATAATTGATTGTGTCTCTAGGCACTACCGTCTTGGTCTCTTGGCATGAAGCTTTGCTGAAAATCCCGCGAAGCAACTGCTCTCTTGCCACTAAGATCTAGTGCTTTAATTAAGCTTCTTGTTTGCCCTGTTAACAAAGTAAAGCATCACCTTTAATAGCTTAGCAAAGGCTGCAATAGCCGCATTCTAATTCTGCCTGAGGTCCACAACGCTGCTTTAATACTATCCGCACTCTGTAGACACCTTGTGCGGCTGTCGGTCATGAGGCATGCCACTCAAAATTCGTTACCACTGCATGTTTTCCAATATCACTATCATGTGATTATTTTTTCTGACTTCCCAGGGACCATCTCAATCCATTACTTCTTCCAGCTTAGCAAGACAATATCAGCTTTTTAACCCCTAATTCAGGGACTTGCAGATAAAATTAGCACAATGAACCAACAGCCATGCTTCAAAGGTTCTCCGCTAGCTACATATACTACTTGCCGTCAAGGAAAAAGTTGGAACGGCGGCTGATGCGGCACAGCAGTCCTTAAATCCACATTGGCCCATACTAGTCTCTTTGGACTTGTTAAGCTTTCCAATCCAGCCCAATAGTCTTCACAGTAAACCCTTAAGCAAAAGAGCGTTGTGGATTCCCAGTGCTAAAAGCCTTGTCTTATCGGTTTAATTACGATAAAATCCCCAGCGGCCATGTCGACACGCCTGGGATTATACTCGCGGGAAGCGCAAATGAGGCAAACTGAAAAGTTTGAAAATGGCTCCTTGTCCCAGCCCTCGCTGTGATTCCTAGCGACTCTCCAAGCCTCATGAACAGCCTTATCATTTCTTTCAGACGCTTTGGTGACTACACCGATCGCTCGTTCGATCATTGGCAGCATTATTTTCCATCTTTTACGGAACACATTGACACATACTCTCTTGACAGTCAAATTCCTCAATCCTATCTGAAAGACGTCCTCCGTCTTTTGGCGTTTCTTCCAAATGGCCACAGCAACTGGGAAGATGACCGCCATTTTCTTTGCCCTATAGATTCTTCCATCTTGTATTATGAAAGTGGATGCAAAGGCTGTCTTTGCTCATTTAATGGTGAGATCATCAGTTCAGATACTAAAAGCCAATTACTCATCATCACAGGTTGGGAACACTGAGAACTATGCGATGAAAGACTTTGAATACGATATTTCGCTTGCTCAACAAGCGCATATTGATGGATTTGCCCTCAACATGGCCTGTGGAGAGGCCACTAACGTGGGAAGCGTTGACATGATGTTTGATGCAGCCCAGGCGGCCGGGTTCAAGCTCATCTACTCATTTGACTACGCCGGCCGGGGTCCCTGGCCTCAGCAGGATGTCATCGATATGTTAAACGTCTACTCAGATAGCCCGGCCTACTTTCGACAATCAACTGGCCAGCCCTTAGTTTCTACCTTTGAAGGCCCTGGACAGTCTGAGGACTGGGTCTATATAAAAGAGCAAACTAATGCCTTCTTTATGCCTTCCCGGTCTTCACTCGGCGCCAAGCGCGCGATGAAGAAGAATGTCGCCGACGGGCTCTTCAGCTGGGGCGCCTGGCCTGAAGGACCTAACGACATCAGCGAGGAGATTGACGCTTCCTATGTCGACTTTTTAGGGAAAGACGCTAGTGGCAACAAGAGGCCTTACATGATGCCTGTCTCGCCTTGGTTATATACCAACCTCCCAGGCTATAGGAAGAATTGGCTCTAAGGCGGTGACAGTCTCTGGTTTCGCCGCTGGAGCCATGTATGGCATATGCAGCCGGAGTACGTCCAGATCATCGCTTGGAACGACTACGGTGAGTCGCACCACATTGGCCCCATCAATGAAGGCGCCATGGCTGCCTTTGATATCGGTGAGGCGCCCTTTAACTACGCCCTTGGCATGCCACACGACGCCTGGCGCATGTTCTTACCCTTCGTCATCGACACGTACAAGACCGGCAAGACGTCCTTCACCAAGGAGGGCCTTACCATCTGGTACCGCCAAAACCCTGGCCGCGCCTGTAGCAACGGCGGCACCGTGGGCAACAACAACGCAGCGCAGGTCCAGACCGAGGGGGACCCGGCCAACTTCGCCGAGGACAAGGTCTTCTTCACGGCGCTACTCTCAGGGTTCGCCCTGCCACGGGTCAGAATCGGGGAAGGCGGGGGGAATGGACGAATGTAGCGTGGGATGTTGTTCCGGATGGCGGCGTCGGTCTCTACCACGGCTCCGTTCCTTTTAACGGCAGGACTGGCTTTGTCAGGGTAGAGATGAATTCAGTCGGCGACAGTAACACAATCATTGTAGTAGCAGTGGGGCCCCAGATTACGACGGAATGCGAACACGGCATGGTCAACTGGAACCCCTGGGTCGGTGGCAGCTGGTCCTCCCGCACAGTCAACGCCAGCCCAAAGCTGTCTCTGTCGGAGATGCTGTGCACCAAGGGCACCGGGGAAGGCGACTTCCAAGAGGTCTGCGAGTTCACCTGCGCGTTCGGCTACTGTCCCCCAGGACCTTGCACTTGCAATGAGCTGGGCGGTCACAAGGAGGAGCCCAACATCATCGACGTTGACGGGTTCCCTGCTGCAGGCAAATCCTGCGCCCTTACTGGCCTATGCAGCTGGAGCTGTAACCATGGCAATTGCCCCAAGTCGCAATGCTCAACAGACAAGTCACTTGACGGCAAGTGGGTGATGCCTGTTGACGAACCCGAGGCTCCCGAGCAGCCACCCCCACCACCGCCAACACCATCGAAACCGGCTGTCGTCGGCCCTGAGAACCTCAACCCGTACAATGATCCCCGGTGGCTCAATAGTAACCGTTGCCTCTTCTTCCGGCCACCCAATCAAAAATTGACGGAGCAGCCGTGTTTAGCACAATGCCAGAAGGTGATCGACGAGGCGAAGGAGGAAGGACGGACTTACAACCATGGCTGCATTGGTTTTTACCCTCTCGACAAGCCAATTCCATGGATAGCGGCAGGAAAAAGTACGATTCACATACCTTGCTCTCTAACTCTCTCTTCCCGAGAGCTTGTCTCTATGTGGTGCCCTGTATTGAGATTTCGTCTAGGAGCTGGTGGTAGTTATGACTACGCTGTCGAGGGCAAGTGTTCTTGTGATAATTCGGCTGTCAACCTTTTCGCCAATACGGTTTTAGAAGCCCTACCGGTAATCGCCCAGGTACGTTGCCACTCTAGAATCGTACTGTCTATTACTTTACTAATTAGCAGAATCCAGATTGGGTGCTTCATACTGATGTCCACCCTCAAACTCATCTTTGAGCTAGGGACAGCCGTCCTTTCGGTCGTTGGCCAAGCAGTCAGTGCAGGCATGGGTATAGCTTCTCTCCTTGGGTTTATTTCTTTTACCCTATTTTTCCTTTTTATCAATCAAGTCATTTCCTTCATGCATGGAGACTTGGAATGTGGGTTTGAGATTCCAGCTAACAGGGGTTCGTCTAGGAATGGCCATCGATGCGGCCTTGACTATCAAGCACGCGTACGACAGCGATCACGATCCGGCCGGTGCATTCGACTTCTGGCTTAGTCCGTGTGGCAACCATGATCTTGCCCCAGAAGACATCAGAAAGGTGTATGGCATCGTCGCTGACGTCTCGGGGGCCATCACAGGCTGGCGGGCACCGAAGAACATTCCCAAGGGAAGCGGCAGAAAGGACGACAAGGCCAATCCAACGAACCGACCCAGTGCCTCCGTGAAGCCTACAAAGACTGCCGACAACTGCAAGAGACAAGCTGCAGGTGAGTTTTTGGTGGAATTTTATACTCCAGGGACGCGCGGCGACAGCCTAGATTCAAGCTAAGTAGCTGACAACTGCATTCAAGGCAACAATTGTCCGGTGTACATCACAAGCACGAGGATCACTGCGTCAACGCCCCATGTGGAGACAATCACAAAGACCTGTATCGCCAGGTCCCATACCCAGGCCTGCTTTCACTACTACTCAGCCATGGTCAACTACGGGTTCGGCAGGGCTTTGAGCTGTATCGACGATAACGAGAGGCCAGATAGTTTAACCAAGGCAACCAAGTCCTGGAAGGACCAGCACAAAGACACGGTCTGGCGGAGCTTCACGAAAGCGCAGCTACCACGGCCGCCAAGGTGTGAGGCAGATGAGTGGCCGCCTGCATTTCTTGCCGGCAAACTACCCGCAGAACTTGCCTGCCATTGGGCAGGTGGTCCGCTGGGTTCCGGGGTCTGAAAAGGGCGGAGCGGGTCATAACTGGCTTGGCTTCTGTGCGAACTCGGACGGCGGCGCTGGTAATGACCAATGGTCAAGTGAACCAAAATTCGGTAAAACTCAATGGCCAGCCGCAAAAGTCTATCACAGTAATGGGAGGCACGACTACGACGTATCTCAAGTACGAGGCCGACTTCACCCGCGCCGTCATGACGCTAGACTTTGACTGGACAGGAGTCAACGGCGGTCTACCACCAGACGCACCAAACGACTAGGGCCTGTACCAGAACCCTTGTTGGCCACTGGATATCGCCACCGGCGACCCGGACTATGTCCTCCTAACGGAATACAAGTGGTATGCCACAGCTATCATCCCTGCCGCAGACAAGGCCAACACGCCGAGGTACCGTCTCGCGCCGGCAGATGGGGAGTACCAGGCCGCCAAGACCCGTAAGTCTCAGAGCGAATTCCCTGGCGAAGACCTCCCTGGGCTAGGGCAGTGGCCCTGGAAGCGCTCAAAGGAAGACTATGCCGGGTTATCGGAGGTAAACGTCCTCGAGGACGGTAAGCTGGCGCTGCACGGGGCCAACTCGTCCCGCCGCCTCTCAGAAAAGGAGCTCCAGGATATTGCCGGGATGATAGAGTGCGGGGACCCTTCCTGCAGCAGAGAGGTCAAAGCATTTGGCGGGCGCGGCGTGGTAATTCCGGCCGTAGCTACGACGCTGGCGATCGTGCCGTCAACGAATTTAGATACAAGGCCGACGGAGGTTCCTGGTGGATTCCGGCCGGCGGCTTCGCCTAACCCGGGCGCCGGGCAAGGGGTTAGAGTAGTGGGTGTGGCTATGGAAACCGGGCGGGACAGTAACTACCACGGTCACAACGCAGCTCACTTTCGTTTCAAAAGGGGGTCTCATCATTGATATAGGTGATGCCTCCTCAGCTATCATTATCAATCTTTAGTCACAAATGTGGGTAGTATAACTCGTATATAGGTACGTATAGACAATAGAACATATGATAGCTTTTGAGAACATGTGAAAGAGCGGCGGATTTGAGACTGCAGATGCTGCAGGGAGAAAATAATGGTTAGCTAGGGATGGCCCGCAAGGTTTGGTCCGGTATACATCTCACCTGACGTACCCCCCCCCCCCCCCCCCCCTGGCTGACCTGACCTAGGCCCACCCGAAAATGTAGATTGATCCTGTATTAATCTAGGATTAATCTAGAACCCTAACCCTTACACCCTTCTATCTGACAGTAAAAGAATAAACATATACTATACTCTAAACTAACTACTGGCCCTAACTACTGACTCTAACTACAACCCCTAACCTGTATCTATGAATTTTAGAAGAATTAATTATACCTCACCTGACGTACCCTCCTTCTTGATAGGGTTAGGGTTAGAGTGGGCCTAGGTCAGGTCAGCTGCATCCTGGGTTTAGTCACAACCAAGGGTTTAGAAAATATCGCACATCTAACTAATCAACGTCATGGTCTCTTATTACTACTAGCATGTCGCACTGCGCTAATGTACACCAGTGTCTATTTTATCCTCGCCCCAGCAGCAGTTCTACCGTCTGAAGCAAAATCTAGTCGGTCATATTATGTTCCGCTGCGTCCGTTTTGAAGAGCAGCGCCCTCCAGTTTAGGTAATTGAAGCCATTCTAAAAAACACCCCCTCCCCTCCAGACAGATGATGCCAGTGAGAGCCGGGTTAATAGTTAGGTCAGTAACAACCAGCAAATACCTGGTGTTATATGTTGTTGAAGTGTAGGCCTTGCTGAAGTATGCCACCAGGCCAAAAGGGGCAACACTACTGGGTAAATGTCGGCTGCATTTCTGGGATGGATTTCCCATCTACAACGGGGAAACCTGATGGCACGTGCATTTTACCCCTTAGCCACGCCATCCAGCGGCCAGACAGAGCCATAGAGATACACAACACATCATCAATTAAAGAAGGATTATCGCAGCCCGTATACGTACTTCAACACGGCGTCACTCAGCAGCACGCCCAGCGCTATTCAATGGCACGCCCTAGAGACACGCCTGGCTGCAGTCGGACCCCAGGCGTTCTCGGCGCGTAAGGGCGGCGTTAGAAACGGAGATTAGTTTGGCAAGACAGCAATGAAGAATAAATTATGGGCCCGTTCCGTTTCCCAATTTACTTGACTACGAAAGGAAGTCAGGACGCGGAACTCAAGTAAGCTAATAAGCAGAAATACGCTGAGGGGGTGTAGGAGACAGACAGGTTGTGGCAGCAAGGGGTGCAGAGTGTTACAAGATGTATTTTCTGTGTCTCTGTATAGGCACTAATAAGCGCTGACAAAATCAGGCTAAGGCTAGCTACAAGTGTTACAAGTTAGAGCACACAGCAGGGTAGAGGATATTCAAGGTCTAAAAGGCTTATTTCTATACAAGTAAAGGAATAAAAAATAAAGACCTATATATAGTTAAATAAGGATAAAACACTATATAATAAAGCATATAATAGTGCTCTTATATAAGGTAGAAAGCGTATAAAGCTATTATAACAACAAACTACCCTACTTAGTTTTAATACATGTTAGGTACAGCTAGGTACTTTGGCTTCGAATTTGCGTAGGCATGCCCACAGCGGAGTATCCAATATCTGAAAAGAAGTTCCCATCCTGGTCGTGAACCTTCTTGAAAGGATAGATCTAGGTGGCTCCATGGAGGAAAGACAAACGCCAGGTTTACTGTGCGACTAATCATGAGGGGGGCAAGGTCAGCTTCCAGTTCGAAAAGGCGCTTTGAGGAAGGGTTGAGGGGAAGCATTTCTCAGCGTGGGGTCTGGAGCTGGGTAACATGGCGAACAAGCTGGAAAATGTAGAGGAGAAGCGCACGAAAAGGAAGACCACTGTTGGGAAGACCGAGACCGAGAACGACCCTGGCGACATCGTCCGCAAGTCGGACGAACCCTCCAAGTTGAGGTCTGATGAGATTGCTGTCCGAGGACACATCTGTAGAGGGAAGCTTAGAAGAAAGTCTGAGGAGAAGGGGTGGATGATTGCCATTGAAGGGATCCACGAGGGAGTTGTGATTGAGGCGTACCCGGACATTCTTCTTGTGCTCACAGCATTGAGGCTTGTGACAGACAAATGGGGGGAAGGGGTTTAATACCATGATGCTGTAGAGGATGATGAAATTGGCGATATAGTGTATTTGGAAGCTGGGATCATGGAGGAACAGGGTGAGGAAACGACTCTGAGGAGAGTTGGTGCGGTAGGATTCCGGGAGCAGTTTTGGACTGACTGGTGTTATTTCCTTCTAGCCTTTGGAGAGACTAATGAGACTTTTGATCATGAGTTTGATGCTGGGGACGGAAAAGGGCATTGCTAGAATAAATTATGGACTCGTAGGTAGCATGCTTGTTTTCAGGAAGGTTTCTTTGACTCTCGGCAAGCGAGACTCCTCAGACTAACCGAAACATCCTACATAGTCATAAAGTATATTAGAACTTCATTCAGATATTGAGGAAATGATCGCTCCGTATGAAAATCGTTTGGTTTACAGCTTTCTAGTCAGATGAAACCGCCACGACATGGAGGAATGAATGATTCATCCACATCAAAGTTTCTCGCCTCCACCAAATTCAGGATTGCCATCTATAAATTGTTTTGTTGAAACCTAGCGTTTACACTTCGGATCGGAAGTCTACAAAACACCGTCATCCTTTCCGACGACGTAGGAAAAAGGGATTATTCTTGTCGAAATTGTTTGCTCATGATAACGAGGACAAATAGGACAGATGGCCGAGATATTCAACGTAATCAACTGATGTTATTGGACTACCTCATCTAAGCAAAAGCAAAAAAAACCTAAACAAAAATTCACGCACGCAATTTCCTGAAATTCAGAATAACCCAAGCCTTCCCTCCTGATTCCCAAACCGAGCCGGAAACCGGAGAAAGAGCCAACGAACTGAAACACGCATCCATCTAACTCAGCCTAAGACTTCCAGACATTGGTAGTGTTGTAAGACCTTCCGAATCTCATTTTGATGACTTCTTCATCGCGCGTGTCCAGGCCCGGCGCGCCAGCAAGCGTCTTCTGGTCGACATCAAAGCACTTGGTAGTAACGGAAGTGTCGCAGAGAGGGTAGAGCTGCTTGTGCTCCATGTCACAGAAGAGCTTCTGCTTAGTCGACACAATGTCCCAGCCGTAAGACGTCTCAGACTCACAGATCTCGCGGACGTCAGTGTCCTGGTCGGAGATAATGAGATGGCCGGTATTGCGGTTGCTACTGCGGCGCTTGACGTGGACGTCCCGGCGCTTGGGCTTATTAACCTTCTTTGGGGCCATGTACGCGCCCTTGTCCCACGGGTGCTCGGGGTCGTCAAGGACCTTACTCAGGTCCTCGTCGGCGCCGTTGCCGTTCTTGTACTTAAGCCTAGGCTTAAACATAGGCGGGATAGCGTCAGGGAGGAGGTTACCCCAGAAGGAGAAGCGAGGCGTACTCTTGCAGAGGGTGTCAAGGTTCTCATAGTACTGCTCCAGCTTGTCGTCGTTGGGCTGCATGTCGTTAAGGTGGAAGCTAATAGCGCGGGCGTTGATGCCGTTGTCGTGGTTGGCGTCTAGCCAGACGCAGCGCGGCGCCTCGAAGTCGGAGCCAATGCGGTTCTCGCTTGCGAACCAAGACTGGCCGCACTTGTACCCGGTGTCGCCGTAGAAGGCACCGGAGATCTTGCCGTTGGACACCAGCACGGCCGAAATGCAGATGGCGTCATCGTCCATCTGGGAGAGCATAACATAGTAGGGGTCGGCTTGCGAGTGCTTGGGCTCAGTCTGGGTGTGCTCGATCACAATGTTCGTCTGGTCGCCCGCCTTGATCTTCTTCTTGTCGGGAGTGTACTGGCCGATTCGATGGCCATCTGCAGAGATCGTGTTAGACGCATCGCGTGATACAGTAGGAGATGTACTTGCCATCGTCCCAGAGTGCGATGTGAGGTCGCGGGCCTCCAGCCGTTGTGGTTCTCTCACCGCTACCCAGGATGATCTGGATATTGGTCTTTGCCTCAGCTGGGGTGGGCTTGTCGAAGGCGCCCGAGAGGCTGAGAGAGGCGAAGAGCCCAGCGGCATCGATTGCGAAACCCAATGCTGCCATTTTGAAGAAGGGGTATGAAAAGATGGGTTGTTGTGGTTGAACAAGTTTTAGAGCTTTACAGCTTGGGATTGGGATAATGGAGGAGAAGATGAGTGTCCTGGGTGCAGATGATGCTGATTGCGATGATGTGACAGTCGTAGTACTGTGAATGTTGTTGACGAGGTTGGTCTGAGGATGAGAAGACAGAATCAAATCAAGGAACTTTCCAACACTTATATACCAAGCTGCCATCCTATGAAAGTAGATAATTCCACGTATTTCTCACAAGGCTCCGTCCGCAGCCGTGTGACATCTTCACGAACCTCTTCCATGTTCGATCCTATGTAGCTTCGACTTACAAAAATAGCCTTAAGAACAGCAGACACCGAAACCAGCATACGGAAACGCATTGGTTGGTTGATTTCGCTGCGGAAACAGGCTGTCAGAGCCTCGATCAGCTCTGTCTCATCCATCGGACCCCACGGTATGACAGGCCCCTAGGGCGGATTCTCAGATCCTGAGCCTCGGGGTCGAAAAGTTGGGTTGCTATATTCTATTGAGCGGCTGAAATAGAACTTGTCAGAGCCTTGGTCAATAGGACCCAACCAACAGACCATATCACTGAGATCCTACCAGAAACTCGCCGTTGTGCCTGGCCCCCAGGGCGCATTCTCAAATTCTGAGCCTCGGGGCTGCGTCAACCAAGACCGCGTACAAGCGAGGCCAAGAAAAAGAAGCAACTCAATGTATGTAAGTAAGCTCACTGAACCATCAAGCGCCGAGGGTTTTTTTTTTTTTTTTGGACCCGGACCCCAATGAGGCGTCGGTTCATTTTTGGAACTGTAGTGGATCTCCAGATGTGTGATCCTAGTTCCAACCCCAACAGCAAGGCACTTTCGTTCTCGATAATCATCTTGGCATACTGCCTCTATCTGGCGGCGTAGAGAAAGTGTCGCAAAAACGACGCCGTTAATCGCAAGCAGCAATTAACGCCTTATGTACGTACTACGTGCGACAGAAAGGAAACAAGAGTTGAGAGACTAGAAGAAACGCCATCTGCCATTTGTGTATATAAGTCGTGGTCTCTGGCCATTAAAATTGATTTGGCTGGAGCGTCACTCACTACTTCACCTTTCTACCTCATACAAAACAATCCAAGCGATTTTAACCTCAATTTTATCTCCCCGCCAGCTCTATCGTCCATTACAATGCGATTCACTTTGGCTCACGCGGTCCTGTTGGGCCTGGTGGCGGCAATCCCCCTCAGTACTGCTCATCCTCACGGGGTGAATCTCGACCGACGAGGTATGATCAAGAGGAATCCGAGGCGCGAGACAGATGAGCATCGACCATGGTACTAACAAGGTTGATTCTCAGGCGTCACTGACGGTCTCATTACCGCAGAGACCACCGATGACTCGACGCTCGGCAGAGTCGCGGCCGGCGAAGCTGAGCGCCGCTGGCTCCTTGAGGCCATCGACCCTCGTGGCATCCCCAGGCTTGGAGACAAGCCGCCCAAGGACAAGGACTTGCCTGGAGCTCCAGGAGGTAAGCCGGGTGGCGGCGACGGCAAGCCCGGCGACGGTGTTGGGACCCCCGTTGGGTCCGGAACCGCGCCGAAGTTCGCGGATGCCAACCTGGAGGCGGCGAGAAACAAGGGCTACACCCTGAGCAAGAGTCTCGACGATGCCATTTTCAAAAACGCCCCGGAGCCTGAGTAAGTCTATTTGTCATTCTGAAAAAGCCCCAGCGACGATTTCCGCTAACATATTGGTGAATAGGAAAAAGGACCTGACGAGCTTGGGATATCAGAAATCGGGGGGTTCGGCTGCACCCATCATTCAATACCCGAGTGACAAGGGCAAGCCTACCTATCTCACCAAATACAACATCAACGAGCTGGAGAAGGAATCATGGAAGAAGCGCAGAACATTCCGCAGCGATGGCGGCTCCAGCAAAGACGAGCCTATTCTGGAAACCTACGCCAATCCCACAGACGGGGCCATGATCATCAAGCAGAGCTGGAACAAGGACCGCGACCCAGCACCCAAGGCGACGTGGACGGACATGGTGAACGACCAGTGGATGACCGTGGCCAAGAACAACCCGAAGAACCTGAAGTACGTCATCCGCGACAACATCCAAGACATCGACACCACGGATAGCAGCGGGATAATTCTCAACACGAAGAAAGCCATTGACGAGGTCTTTGAGTCGAACCCGAGAGCCAAGAACAAGAAGGACCAGACGCTCACGCTTGACCGCGAATCTGCCGACGCAAAGGACAGAGCTGACTACGAGCTCCTCGCGGCGCAGACGCACGTAGCCCGCGTCATCCAGTGGATGAAGGACCGCCACGCTTCGCTGGGAGACAAGAAGATCAAGACTCTCCACGTCAACAGCATAGAGGGTCCTGGCGACCAGTACAGCATCATCATCGAGCTCGCCTAGAGATGATGAAGCTGGCCTCTATACTGACTTATCTACGGAGCAGCAGGTGTCTTTGTCCGGCGGAGGAAACTCGGGAACTATGGGGGATTCTCTCATGGATGGTGGCACATCAGATGGACTGGGTGTTGATTGGACTAGGGGTGGTTTTGTTTTCAGATCTGACTTGTACTGGAGCTCTTGCGAGGTTTTTAAAGAAACAATGATTTCTCAGACGGTGATGCCTTTGCTGCCGATGTACTTGAAGAAGCCGGGGACATCCGCTCATCACAGTCGGTATAAGAAAGCGTAAGTAAGATGCTGTCTTTTGGGACCTCAGTAACCCTCGGGTTACTGTTTAGATGGCGAAACAATTACCACGGCGTAAATGGGGATCATATTCTGCAGGAGACCCGGGCCTTTGATGCGTAAGTTATTGAATTGGGTAAGTGAACAAGTTCGGAAATAAAGAGATAAGGTGAAACGGCAGCTGAGCACATACACAACCAATCAATTGCGTGCTTAGAGCTGGAATAGACGTCAGAACGGGCTTGTTAAAAAAGCAAGGCAAAGATTCAAGGCAGGATTTGCGATCCTTTTCTTGAAACACCCTTCCTTTGAACAAGACGGTGCACACATTGATAAACGGGCTGTACATGAAGCAGTCCTTAAGCAACACCTTATTCTCGTAGCGCATCTCTAGTGCCTTCAATACAGCGCCAACATGGCAGAAAGAAGTTGGTCCTCTTCCACTGTGGGTGACCTATCTACATGTACTCCTTGATGAGCTGAGCCATTGACTCCAACCCTTCTTTCTCTGCGAGTTCCAGCGCTTGTTTCCTGTGATCCTCGTCCACCTGACCGTCTGACTCCAGCAGACGCAACGCTTGTTCATGTTCTCCCTTGACGGCCTCGAGCAGAGCACTCCCTGGTCTGAAATAGTCTTTGGCGCCGTGTTCGAGGAGAATCCTCACACAAGCGGGATTTCCGTGGCGGCAAGCATACTCGAGTGATCGGGAGCTGATCACTTGCCCATTTTCCAGCAAAAACTCCAAAACATCTTCGTACCCTCCGCCTGCGACAACGCTCATCCATGTTTGGAATGTGTCTTGGTCATCGGGACGTTCATCATCAAGCTTGGGCGGGACTCCGTGGTGGTTGACGAGGTACTTCATCATCGGCAGGTTGCCACATGAGGTGGCGCGGCAGTATGCCTGACGTCGAAGTTCTGACCGCGCGTGTTCTGCATCGCAGATTTCCCAAGAGTTATAATGTTGCTTGAGTAAGTTGTCTTTGCGCCACTCATAGAGGCAGTCGAATACTTCAGGGGTTTTCTTTTCCATATCTGACAGGAAATGCTCGTATGGATAGTCGCAAGTTGAATAGCCAAGGGGATATCGACAGAGCTTGACTGTCTCGATCTGACTGCCTGCGCTCGCACACTCCAACGCAGTTAAACGTGCATTCATGAGTCCCGAGCTGTGTTGCAGAACATCAAACAGCATGCGCAGCGCTTCAGCGTGACCTCTGTAGGCCGCAATATCTAGCGGCCAGCCAAGCACCCAACTAGAGTAAGGCAGATAGTTATCAGCATCATATCGACCTTGGGAAACAGGGCTTAGCTCAAGCTTACTCTTCCATCTCCGTTGTCATGTAGATCAAATGCCGGCTTTCTTGGCCTTGCACTAACGGAAGCACTTGCTGGAGGAGATGCAGGTCATTCAACGCGACCGCGCCGGCAACCAGAGCTCCTCTGAAAGCCTCGTCCGAGTCATCGATAGGTTCCATCTCTTCAGGCACCTCAAACCACGAATCCTCGGTATCTCGGGAGAATTCCTGCGTGACCTTGCAAAACTCCCAGAGGACTTCCTGGACCTCCTCTCGAGTCTCGAATTCTGGTTTGCCTGTTCGAAGGGCCACGAGATGCTGCGCAGCCTTGCGTAGGATGCGGAGCCCTCGCGATAGTAGGCCTTCGCGCTGTTGCAGCTTGTGCATGATGTACTTGGCCTTGAGGGGAGTCCAATAAGCCTTCTTTCGGGGGTTTTCCTCGAGGATTCCTGATTCGACTATTGCTCCCACGATCTCGTGGTCCCACGAGCGGTTGACACGGCGTAGGCGCAGAGCGCGCTTGATACCGCGGGCCCTTAGAGTTTCGATGGCGACGAGACGAGTAATCTCGGCCGGCATGGGAGGGAAACCGTCCATGGCTCGTTTGGAATGGGTGTTTTCTGACGTTGGTTGAGCGAGAGAAGAAAAAGAAGATGATGATTGGGAAAAGGAACGAAGCAGACGATGGTATAGGGCAGTGTCCCCCTGTAGATGACCCAACAATAGGTGAGGTGTCTCATCTGCCTTACCGTCCACTCCTGCTACTGTGGGGGCGGCTGGGGGTGGCTCGGCGGTAGCGCTGAGGCGGAGCTTCGATTTCGGCAGGCTGTCTGTCCCACAACCAAACCGGCCCCCAACGACTAACAACCAACAACAAACAAACATCAAGCGCCCGCATCAGGCTGCTGACCCCGGCCATGCAAGGCAGTCTGGCAAGCAGTTGTTGTCTTTTTCCGTGCCACATAAGAAAGCCAAGGTCCTGTTTGCTGGGGCTCTGTGTCTTCTCCTCATTTCCCGACAAGCCTTTCGTCTTCATCTACAACGATATCTCCATCGATATCTCCCTAGTTGATCTCCCGAAAGGAAGTCCCAGACTACCAACGACTGTCAATGACTATGAACAACCAGGCTGCGCCGAAGCAACGCGTCGGAATGCCCCTTTCACGGAAGCTCTCGGCCATACTGGGCCTATCGGCCAGCGTCGGCGTCCTGCTGAGCTCGATCCTGGCTTTGGGCTTCAAGATGGCCTCTTACACCTCGTACAAGAAGGAAACCGATGGTTCGCCAAGTGGAGACGGGACAAAGAGCAGCCCGATCAAAGGATTCAGTGGATGGATCAACGTCTATCCGGAGCATCTTGTGCCTGTCACCCGCGCGCCGCTTGTGGTCGCTGCGAGCATCGGATTGGTGATAGGTTTGGCCGCGACTTGTCTCATTGCTTGGTCCTTGGTCAAGAAACGCGCGGTGCCGGTACGTCATACGCTTTCATTGCGTCTGTTTTTGGATGCGACGTTGCTAACATTGTTGCGTGAAGATCGCCTTCACCCATCAAATTGCCGTCTTGGCCGCCAATGCCCTTGTAGCTACGATCACCATGATCTACATGTTGGCCCGGCATTCTCGCAGCGCCCACTTCGACCCCGAATACGAGATGACCACGGCCTCCTATGACCATGGGCTTTTCACCCTGGAGGCCTGGGCGTGCGAGAGCCCACAGTACGTTGATGCGTTCAGAGATTCCGAACATCATAGCTTGGTACGGCAGTGTACAACTGAAAGAGCAAGTCGCGGCCTGGCGGTTGTGTTGTGTTTCTTTTGTCTGGCGTTGGTAGGACTCTTGGCATGGGATTTCAACAGGACGCAGGTTGTCGTGGCAAAGAAGCAGCGGAGAGCGAAGAATAGCTGGGAAGATGATGGATGGGAATATTGATGAGTGATGTCGGTATAGATTCGGTACTCCTGCCCCCCCCCCCTGTTCTTGACTTCTCAACATTCCTGCGGTGCTTTCTGAACCAATTCATGCCCTCGGCGCCACATTATCGTCAAAATAATCTCATTTGGTCCTCAAGACTGTGCTCGATGGCTTGCAGTGGAGCGCTTATAGGCGGCGACTTTTTGGTTTACGATAGTGCGCATAACTCCAGCAATCGCAGCAACATCGAACCTCCGTTCTTTGTTAGGGCAATAGGCTGGAGAACCTCTCAGACTGAATCTCGAGTTACTCCATCGCTACGTTGAGTCATGCCGCGTACTTTGCGAACAAAGGTTCAGCCCTCCTCTGCTCCTCCTCAATCACCGCAGCATGCCTCTCGGACCTCGGCCGGATCGTGATCGGAAACTTCTTGGGCGCGATCAGGAACCCGTCCGTGTACGCCGTGCCGACGTCGACGTCGACCTCCCCCTCCCCGGGCGAGAGATCGAACCCCCACGCGATCTTGGCCATGTTCAATATCTATCGGTCGAAGTCAGTCACAACAGTTCTCGGAATTACGACTCAGGGCTTAGTGCCACTCACCAGCGAGTTCCTCGCCAGCCGCTGCCCCGGACACACCCGCCTGCCCGCGCCGAACCCATACAGCACGCGCCGGTGGTCGTCGGCGCTCTCGTCGACGGGGTCGCGCGTCCCGTACTTCTCCCTCACGAAGCGGTCCGGCGCGAACTCGGCCGGGTTCTCGTACTCGTCCTCGTCGTGGTGGATCGCCCACGTGTTGGCGACCAGGACGGTGCCCTTGGGCAGGTGATAGTTCTGGTACGTGTCGTCCTGTGTAAGCATGTGCGGGACGCCGCCGGCTGCTACGGGGCGCCAGCGGAGGGTCTGGAGGTTCTGCGTTAGGTGAAGCTTTTGGGGGGGGAAAGGGGGAAGGGGAGGGTGTCACCTCGTTCATACACGCCTCGATGAAGGGTAAACGGCCGATATCTTCTGACGTCGGGGACCGCAGGGTGCCGCAGACCCGATCGACTTCGTCCTGTGCTTTACGGAACTCCTTCGGGTACTTGATCATCGCGAGGAGGAAGGATAGTAACGTCGAAGCCGTGGTATCGGAGCCGGCTTCCATCTGCAAACTATCAGCAACATGCGCGGCATTAGCTTCCCAGTCGATACACACCAGGTTCCCGGCCAGGTACGCCAAATGCTCGTCATCCAACCCATTCTTCTCCTGATCCCTCAGCATCTCCCCCAAAAAGCAATCCGGGCTCCTCCCCTCCCGGATCCTCTCCCTCGTCCCCGCCACCAGCGAGAGATACAACCCCATCTGCTCCCTCCTCACCCTCGCGGCCCGTCTCTTCCACCCCGCCAGCGCCGCGGGCACCATCTTCAAGAAGGGGAACGCGTCTACCGGCGGCGTGGCCCCCTGCTCCAGCACAGCGGTGAACTCGTCCTGCGCGGCGTACAGAGCGCGCACGTTGGGCGAGTCGAAGCGGGCGCCGCGCACGCCGTAAACGGCGGCGAGGACGACGGCGGTGGTGTACCGCCGCACGTGGTCGTAGTAGCCCGCCGGGTCGCGGAGGAGGTCGGAGAGGGTCTGCGTAGCCTCGGCGTCCTGGACGGGGAGGACGGCGTCGACGCGGTTGACGGCGAGGAGGGACTGGACTACGCGGCGCTGGACGCGCCAGGCGGGGCCGTAGGGGAGGAGGAGGAGGTGGATGTCGCCCGGGCAGACGAGGGTGTTTGCGACGTAGGTGCGGGGGCGGGAGGAGTAGATTGAGCCGCGCTTGTCGAAGAGTCTTTTGGGTTTTGGATATTAGGTATGTTGAAGGGGAGGGGGAGGGAGGTTGCCTTACTCTCGTACGTGTTTGTAGTTGTTTAGGATTACGAAGTTTTGGGAGCCTAGTTTGAGGCCGATGATGGAGCCGAAGGTGGCCCCGAGGTCGTGGAATCTTGGGGTTTCGCTGTTAGTATGGGGATGGAACAGATGCGTTCTGAGGGTACGCACTTTAGGAAGCCCTTTGATTTCGGTACTTGGGTGATATTTCCCAGGAAGGGGACTGTCCGAGGGCCTGGCGGGAAGTTCCTGGGCCGGCGGCTCGCGAGGAAGAACCTCGAGAGCGTGGAGACGGCGAGCACGATGAGGACGCAGAGACCAACGGTCCCTCGCGAGAGGTCCAGCATGCCGGTTGTGCTCATCTCGACAACACCTCTCATTCGATGCCACGACGGAGAGATGCGAGTGAGAACGCATCGCGGGGGGATGTTTTGATACCGGTGAATATCTGCTGGCTTACCGGCGGGTCAGAACACTACGCTGCCCAGAGGTATCAACCTTCTCTTCGCGCCATCCGTACGGTTATCTCGGCCTCGGGGCCCCATGCCGTGTTCGTAACCATCGGAGGTTGCTGGTGTGGTGTGGGTGGGTTGGCCGGGGTGGTCTCGGAGGGTCTGCAAGAGACATGGATCGTGCAGCCGAAGGGCAGTCTCCGTCTCACTGCATGGCTAGATTGCCACTCGCGACCTCGCCGATTGAGCTTAGCCATCGGCGTTCGTGTAACCTGTCATGCTCCGCCCGCTGCTATGTCTCGGCAACTGGGGGGTGGGGGGGGGACTCTAGTCGGATCGGTCTGGAAGGATTGTGAATACGGAAGCCTAGAATGGCCTCATCCTGTACTGCATCTGCCGAGTCGGTCTAACACGCCGACAGGGTCTGGGAACGAGGAACACGATGATGTCAACACTTTGATCCCATCACATTGGATAGCTTCTCTGTGTGTCTAATTCGCGGACGCGGGTCTTCATGGCGTCCTCAGCGCAGCCTTCTCCGCCGCCAACTCCTCCACGTTTCCCACAACCACGTCCACGGGGTCAAACCCGGCCCCCTCCCTCTGCAGTTCCGCCGCCCTGGCCTTGTACCTCCCATCCTCGAGCACCTCCCCCACGGCCCGCCGGAGCTGCTCGACCGACGGATCCCCCGTCCTCAGGTCCACCCCGACCCCGGCCCACGCCGCCCTCGCCGCCGTCTCCGGCTTCTCCTCCGTCGCGGCGGCCACCACCAACGGCGTTCCGTTCCGAACCGCCCGCTGGAACGCCCCGTACCCGCCCGTCGTGACGAAGACGCCGCAGTGGGGAAGCACCTCGTCGTACGGCACGTAATCCGTCACCCTGCAGTTGGGCGGCACCTCCAGGCCAGGCGGCAGGCTCGCGCCCTTGCGCCCCACGGCGACCACGACGAGGACGTCCTCGCGGCCCGCGAGGGCGGCCATCGTGGGGACGACGAGCTGCGTGAGGTCCATTGCCACGGTGCCCTGGCAGACGAAGACGAGCTTACGGGCGGCAGCCTTCGCGGCGACGACCTCGGGCCACCAGGCCGGGCGCGGGTGGAAGGGGTCCTTGGGGCCGTTGGGGTAGCCGCCGGAGAAGCGGAGGCCCGGGGGCGCGTCGGAACGGGGGTACTCGACGCTGGGTACGCACATTTGCACGAAGCGGTCCGGGAGGTGGTAGAGGGCGTCGAGGAGGAAGGCTTCCGGTTCCCGCGCCGCGCCCAGCTTCGCGAGGGCCTCCGCGTAGGAGGACTGGGCTGCGGCGAAGGTTTCCCTTTGAGCTGCGTTGGCGGCGGCGTGCTGAGCTCGGCCGGCCGGGGAGGTATCCGGGGGCAAGCCGGAACCGAAGGGCGGGTGGTCGATGCTGGAGAGCATCATGGGGTTGAGGCCGATGACTATGTATCCCGTGGGACGGAGGCCCGGGGCGCCGTGGAGGATGGGCATGGCTGCGAAGTTGAGGCTCTCTGTGAGGAGGATGGTGGGCCGTCCCGGGTACTTTGAGGCGAGCGTTCCCAGGGCGGTTTGGAGGGCGTGGTGCTGCGAGGGGATGGATCTGCAGAATATGTGTACCAGGTCGTGGATGAAGCAATCCGTGCCTTCCAAGTGCTTCTTGCCCTCGGGCCCTGCGGATGGGTGTGATTAGCGTTTGCTCCGTGGTGAGTTTGGAGGGGGGGAATTCGGTTTGGAGTGATTAGATACATGGAATATCGACACTATTTACACCGCCATATGACAAAACGGAGGCACTTACAGGACGGGTCCAGATCCCACGAAGTCAGGTCATAAAAGTCGCCGTACCCTTCGACCGAGACGAACGACGCGCCGGCGGCCTCTACGCGTGGACGGTAGCCCGAGCCGGTCACGAAGCAGACGTCGTAGCTCCGCGAGACGAGCTGCTCCGCTATCGTCAGCATCGGTATGATGTGACCCGAGACCGGCGTGCTGCAGATGAGCACCAAGGGCTTGAGGGGCTCCAACGTGGTGCGAGAAGGTGACATGGCGGGCTGTATGTCGACGTGGGGGGGGGGGGGGGGGGGGGCAGTGGAGCGTATGAATCGGGCGCAAGAAGAAGATGAGCGTCAAGTGTGAGAGGGGGGGAACTGAAAGGTCCATGGGAAAGCCGGCATCATAAGGTATAAATGGACTTCCGATAAGCACTAGCTATATCGAGGTACATACCCGACCCATCTTGCATACTGTTATTGACGGAAAATTGAGCTTGGTAGGTCTGCCCCGGATGGAACATGGGCTTGATGAGTTATCCTGTTTCCTCTTCACATCACGATCTATCTCGTCTGGTAGTGGCAAGGCATCTCAAGATCAAGTCTGAAGTGGCTCAATTTATAGTAGCCAGACTTTCGCGTCAAAATCATTCGTCAAAGATGGCAGAACATACCTCACAACAGTCGCCATTTCACTCGCTTGGCCTGGTTTTCACCGTCCAATCTCATCTTTACCAATCCAAACGAGGGACCAAGAGCTTCCTCCGCTGCCAAGCTCATTCGAATCTTACATCACGTTCAAATCATACTACCGAACGTAGCTGACCTGCCAAATGAGTGAAGATACCCGAGCCAACTGATGCTCTCCGTTCAACTGACCACTCCTACTCATAATCCAACTCTAATGAACCCCCTGAAGAATGCCGCGCACAATTCTTGCGGCACATCTAAGCTCCTTAACAAACGCCCGAGTCCGCTCCTGCGAGCCGCCTGTCAAGGAAAAGCGAATTCTGCAGCAATGACGGGTTAGAACATCCCATGCAGCGTGGACTGGGGTTGCTTACCTGTCCTTCTCCGGGACCAAGATTGACCAAAACCCGTCAGTATCCGCCATGAGGTGCACAAAGTCTTGGAACATGATGTCTCCCTCCAAGCCGTTGCTCTGGGCAAAGACGGGCGGGTGAGGCCTGCCGAAGAAGACGTGCTCACCCAAAAAGCGTGGCTTGGGCGTGCTGCTGGCCTCGGCGGGCCAGAGGTAGCTCAGGACCTCGAAGAGGCGCAAGTAACTCCGGCCGTTCAGCATGGTTTGCATGTCGATGTTCATCTTCTTCGTCGCGACGGACAACAGGGCGGCTAGTCTCCCCGCCTGCTCGGACTCCTCTTGGTGCCGGTACGCCTGCGCGGCCGCATCGCAGAAGGCAACGACGGCCGGGACCGCTCTCTGAACAGCATCGGATCGGCCGGTGTGGAAGTGCGCGGCGCTGGTGGGTTCCCAGGACGGCACGTTGTGTCCGAAGAACAGGCGCAGCGCGAGCTGGAACGTGATGTCCACGACGCCCTTGGCCGACACCCTGGAACTCACGAGGAAGTCGGTCCCGAACTCGGTGAGGTCCTCTCGGACGTAGGTTGCGACTGAGGTGTTGTCGACGTATTGTTTTCTCACGAGCCCGATCCGGTTCTCGACCTCGGGCGTCGTCTCGAGGATAAACTCGTGCAGCGCAATGTGGGACGAGGAGTTTCCATTCAGTCTGGCTGGGCTCTCGGGCAATGGCTTGTCCATGGCAGCCGAGAGCCATTCCAGAAGACGGGCGGGGGTCGTGCCGTCGATGATGCCGTGCTCGGTGATCTGGCCTGAGCGGCCGTTGGATATCACGTAGAACTGCAACACCTTGTCGAACCAGCGGTTGAATCCGTCGCCGATGTAGCCTTGTCGAGCAATCTCCTCGCCAGTCTCTGGGGAGCCATCATCCAGGCATAGAACGCACATTGCAGAGTCGATGGTGTGGAAGTACTCTGCGTTGGCAGCGCTCGCCGTCGCCAGCTTTTCTCGCATCTGAAAGGACTGTTAGTATTCAGTACAAGAAGTGCATGGACGACACTTACAACAGCCCACGAGTCTCTATCATCTGTGGTCAGGATGCTAGTCCAGAGGTGGTCCTGACCAACCTTTGAGACGATTTCTTCAAAGGTCGCCACCAGATCAGAGAACGACAAGTCTTGTCCGTCCCGGTCCTGGAGCATGACCTTGAACAAGTGGCCTCTTCTCAGGACGGCGATGTGATCGAGGGCGTCTTTCTCGTCCGAGTCGAAGCTCTTCATCGCGTCGCACCTGAGCTGTGGTATACGAATCGAGTTGAACAGCCAGCCCCATCTCCACGTGCACTCTGGTCTGCCCGCGACCTCGAGGGGCTTGACTTTTCCGGCCTTGACGGCCCGCTTGAATGAAAAAGAAGACGAGATGATGGTGGCGGCACGCTCGGCCTGCGACTGAGGAGTCTTCGCGTCGCGGTGTCCGCCCATAGTGCTGGCATACGGGGCGATTGGGGACCTCCTGCACAGCCAGCGAGCGTCCGTGACGATCTCGTTCAACCAGCCATTGCTCTTGTCATGGCCATGCTCCTTGACCAAGCCGTCAAGAATCTGTCGAGCAGGGCCGTCGGGGGCTCGGAGGGCTTCGATGTCTTGATGGACCTCGAGAAGTTGGTCAGGGTCGTAGAGATGCTCGTTCGCCTCGAGCCAGAAATCGAGAGCGTCGTCCAACTCGGGAAGTGGCTGGACAGGCAGATCTGCGCTCAACTTGCAACAGTCGTATCCATGCTGACCGGCATGTTCACCTGAGGCTTCGAGGCTCGTGTCATCTTGACCGCCGTGATGATTGGCGTCACCATTGCCGGCGGCCGTCTTGCCATTGACCTTGCACTTTAGCTCCATTCTCGAGACGATGAGGTTGGCGAGCGCCATGATGCTTCGCGCGCCACTCAACTCGGACGTCTGCAACGGCGCCTGGAAGGTGTGTCGAACCCAGTTCTTGAGTTCGATGGAAACCAAAGAATCCAAACCGAGCGTCGCGACGGGTTGGTCGTCCAGGACCTCGCCGCCCAAGAAGGCGGCAAACTTGTCGAGCAGCGCCTGCTTGACGATCTCCTCAGCCTCCGCAACGGTCTCGACCTCTTGGACCGCCTGGGTCGCGCTGGGCTTCGCGTTGTCGACT
This sequence comes from Colletotrichum graminicola M1.001, assembly GCF_000149035.1. NCBI lineage: Eukaryota > Fungi > Ascomycota > Sordariomycetes > Glomerellales > Glomerellaceae > Colletotrichum > Colletotrichum graminicola. The sequence goes on along the minus strand of NW_007361014.1, from coordinate 842,749 downwards.
TTGGTGTTGTTGGCCGTGCCGCCGCGCCTTCTCTTGCTGGGAACGTGATCAAAGAGGTGGTCGTTGAGGACCTCCGGTCCCATGCCGTCTTCCATCGAGTCGCGGTCGAAGGGCATGATGCACTGCGAAGCGCCATCGATCCGAGACTGGTCACCCATGGCGTACTCGAGCGTGGCGAAGAACTCGTCGAGCGTGACCGAGCCACCGTACCGGATGAAGTCGCTGCTCGCGCGGGCAATCTGATCTGAGCCTTCGACGGCGCCGACGTTGATGGTCATGTAGTGGGTGGTTCCCGAAGCTCCCACACTCGAGGCGTGGGCTTGCGCGAAGGCGTCTTGGAAAGCACAGCCTGCCGCGTAGTTGCTCTGGGTGGTCAGGCCGATTTTGCTCGTGACGGAGGAGAGCATGATGAAGAAGTCGGTCGTCTCAGGGGAGCAGAACGCCTTGTCCATGTTGAGAGTGCCTTGGACCTTGGGATCCACGGCCGTCCTCCAGTCTTCGAGTTTCATGTACTCGAGGGGGTGATCGCAAAGAACTAGTGCCCCCTGAATGACGCCCTTGACCGGTGGTAGCTTGCGAATCTCTTCCCTGGCTGCAAGCGTGCTTCTCTCGTCTGTGATGTCGCACTTGACGATGTGAAGTCTACCACCCAGCCTGACGATGGTCTCTTCGAATGGCGCTCGTTGCTGAGCGTCGACGTCTCGTCGTGTCAGTGCAACAATGTGTCCTGCCCCCTTCTCGGCCAGGAACTTGCTCATCTTCTTTCCAAGATCGCCGAAACCACCGCCGATGACATACGTCCCCTCTTGATGCAACCGAAGCGGCTTTGGCTTCGGCTTGGTTGCTTGGACAATGGTGTTCTCATCGGCCACCAACACCACTTTTCCGATGTGCTTCCTCGTCGCGATGAGACGGAAACATTCCTCGATGCGACTCATGTCGTACGTGGTGACCGGGTAAACGGGCTTCAACAGACCGTTTTCGATCATGTCAAAGATCTCCTTGAGCCCTCGCGTCATGTACTCCGGACGGAGCCGGTACATGTGCGAGGTGTCCACGGCCGCAAAGGTCGCCTGCTTCTCGAAGTTGGCCATGTTCAGCTGGCTGCGGGCGTATATATCCGCCTTGCCGATCTCGAGAAACGTGCCGAACGGGGCAACGCAGTCCCAGCTGTCCATCAGGAGCTGGCCGGAGAGCGAGTTCAGGACGACGTCAACGCCTGCGCCCTGCGTCGCTTCCATGATGTGTTTCTTGAAATGGCTAGAATGCGAAGAGAATATCTGGTGTTCCGGCACACCGTATCGATCCTGGATCAGCTTCTTCTTGGCGATGCTGCCCACGGTGGCGAAGATGTTGGCCCCGACCAGCTGCGCGAGCTGGATGGCAGCTTGGCCGACACCTCCCGAGGCCGCGTGGATGAGCACACTCTGGCCTTTCTCGAGTCGGGCACAGTGCGTGAGGGAGTACCAGGCCGTGTAGTAGATGATGGGAACGGACGAGGCGTCGGCGAAGCTGACGGAGTCGGGTATCGCGATAACTCCGTTGCTGTTGACGCGGACCCGGTTGCCAAAGGCCGCCACCATCAGACCGACGACTCTATCGCCAGGCTTCCACAACGACTGGACATCTGAACCGACTGCGGTAACGACACCGGCAACCTCGCCGGTCATTGCAGTGCCGGGGGCCATCTGGCCCAACGCGATGAAAACGTCTTTGAAGTTGAGGCCGTATGCGCGAGCTTGGACCTCGATCTGATCGGGACCCAGGGGTTCGCTCATCTTGTCGTTGTCCACAAAGCGGATGGTGTTGAGCAAACCGGGCACCCGAACGTCAAACATCAGAGGCCGGCTGTCGTCGAAGTACTTCCAATCCACGAGTGTTCCGGGGCCTTCCTCATCGTCACTTTCATCGTTGGAGCTCTCGACGAAGTCTGCGAAGCGGATGTCGGGTACAATCCTGGGAATAACGAGTTTGTCATCGCGGATGGCGTATTCTGTTTCTACCGCTCCTCCCGAATTTGACCAGAACGACGAAATGGCGAGGTCTGTTAAAGCTTTGACGACGTGATGTACGTCTTCGCTGGAGGGTTGAATCTGTTGCTGCACATCGACCGTGATGAGTTGGATGCCGGGGTTCTCGCGCCTGAAAACCCTAGCCAGCCCATTGACGATGTTCTTCCGGGATTCGCTCTCAACCGAGGCTTCAGTATCTTGGAAGCCGACCCACAAGATGTTCTTGGTCTGAAGCAGAACTTGTTTAGTCCACTCGAAGGTTTCGTCCTTGGGATCTAGGAGGATAGGATGAGAGGCGGGGTCGAGAACTATCAACAATCGGTCTGATTCTGCGCCAATACTGTCGGCCACGGGGGCGCCAGTCTTGCTCGAGACTTCCTGATTGCACTCAACGCCTTGCTGAAGCAAGGACTTGCAAAGGAGATCCTGGAAAGCAATTTGAGTTGGGTCAGAATGCCTGAGCACCACACTAGCTCTCAAGCTGGTGTCCGTAGAATCAACAGCTTTGCTGACGATAAAAGTGCTGATATCCCTATAACGGCCAAGATGAGCTGGAATGGCCAGGTCGGTGCCGCTGAAGCCATGGCGCTTCAAGAGACTGTCCCACTTAGGAGCGGTGAGGACTGGCCCGTCCTTTCGTCCGTCTTGAGACAACCACCAGCCCTCCAGTGTGCCGAAGATACCGTTGTGGGCGGCAGAGAGACGCGTGAGCTCCATGAGGACAAGCCGACCACCCGGCTTCAGCAGCTTGCGCACGTTGGCCATCGTGTCATCCATAGAAGGTGTCGCGTGCAACACAATGGAGGCAACGATGAGATCAAAGCTTTGGGCAGTGAACCCCTGAGAAAGCGGGTTGTTTGAGATATCCAACGTCTTGAAGTCGATTTTGTCTGCCCACTTGCTGAATTTCACACGCGCCCGCTCGAAGAATCCCGAAGATATGTCGGTGTATGTGTAGTTCGCCATGAGAAGCTGGCCGTCGCGCTCGCTCTTCTCCATCAGCGGCATCGTAGCGCCGCCGGTACCAGCACCAATCTCCAAAATCTTCATGTTGGGATCCTTGTGAACGAGAGTCTGCATGTACTCGCCCATCTGTGCATAGTGGCAGCTGAACGGGGCGTAGTCGGAGTACAGCCGCCCGAGCAGGTTGTCTTCCACGAGAAGCTCGAGAGGCTCTGCCCTACCCATGAGTATGTCGATGTACTGCGGCCCGAGACGGGACAAGGTGTGGCCCAAGATGTTGGAATCACTGGCCTGTGCTATGGTCTCAGCCTCTTTCTCGGGGGTCATCCCTTCCAGAAGCGGTCTCGCGTCGACTTCGTCCCATCTGCGCATCCAGTCGAGGAGCTGCGTCAGATGAGGACTGCTTGCCTCGGAGACTTGATCTTGACGTAGACGTTGAACTGCTCTGCGGATGAAGATTGCCGCGACTTGATCGTTGAGGTGCAGTTGCTCTTCGGCAGGCTGCGTTCTGATCGTCCCGTACCCGACGTCGAAGAGATCGCGGCTGGAAAGATGGTCTATGAAACCGGTTTGTGTGATATAGTCGACATCGGGCTTCCATTCCACCAGGTAGCTCGTTTTCTGGTGAAAAAGATTGTTGCTTGAATCGGCATTGCCAACGGCTTGTGGGCGGATGTCTTTGCTCGTGACCACAGGTCGGAAAGTCCCATCCTCAAGTTGTTGATACGCGCAGAAGTCGACGACCGCTTCCCGTCGGCTTTCCGGAACCAAGTGTAGGGCCACAAATATCTCAGACCCGGGCTTGCTGCCCATGTCGAGAGCAATAGACAACTCGCCGAGCGTCACGGGCATTATCGGGGCGACGACGCACTCGCGGCGGAAAACCACGGCTCCGAGTTGGATGATCGCGTCGAAGGCTGTGGGGTGAATGGTGTGCGGCTGCATGTATTCGGCCGGCATCTGTTTCGCGACGTCGTCAATGACGATTTTGGCGAAGCCGTGGTTCTTGGAGACGCGAATGTCTTTGAGTCCTTGAAAGCTGGAACCGTATTCGTTCCCGGATGCCGCAAGCTCACGATATACCTTCGCGGTGTCGATCGGCTCGAGACAGGCGGCCCTGACGTCCTCTAACACGGCCGCCGCCGCCGACTTTGTGAGGTGACCGAGGCCATCGTCGCTGGTTCCGAGAACTTCCTCGACCGCAGGCTGTGCCGCTCCGAGTTCGACGTCCAAGGAAGCCATACCAGTGCAGTTCTCGGTCCAGAGGTCGTTTTCAGCGTCGTAGGACAGGATGCGGAAAGACTCCCACGTACTAGCCATGTGCTGACGCTGCGGGCTGATGACGAGCTGCATCTCAACTTCGCGACTCTTGTTCTCGCCCTCTTGGTGAACCACGACCGGCTTTGCGAAGGAGACATGGCGAAAATTGACGCTTTTGACGTTTCCTGGGGTCTTCCGCAAATACGCTAGTTGTTTCATGGCCTCGATGACCATGATCAAGTAGCCCACGCCGGGGAAAATGATGAAGCCTTCTACAACGTGGTCCTTCAGCCACGGAAGGGATTCAATGCTGACGTGGTGTCTCCATCGAGGTTCGTTGGCGGAGCTGTGGATGTCGTACAGTCCGAGAAGATCATGGCGAGGGAACGGGCGCAGGCGGTTTTCCTTGCTAAGCCTCGACTCGTGCCAGTATGTAGAGCTGTGATCCCACAGATATGTTGGAAGGTTGTCCACAACTCGGTGGCGAGGCTTTGAGGTAAGCTCTCTGTCCATGTTTGTCACCGCATCTAACTTGGTCAAGTGTCCGGCCTCAAAAGCTCTACCAGCCAAGGCCAGGATAGTCTTCGTAGCACTCTCGTTGCGGACCAGGCAAGGGAGGTAGGTGTACTTGAAAGCTGCTCCCGAAGAGGTCTTGAAACCGCCCAGAGACTGTCTCAGCGGCCCGGAGAGTGCGGAGTGCGGTCCGATCTCAATGAGGATGTTGCTGGCTGTAGAATCAGCGGTCGAGAGGTGCTCTGCGACCGACTGTGACGCCGCGCTGAACTTGACCTGAGACACCAGGTTGGAAACCCAATAAGAAGGTTCAAAGTCGGAGAGTTTCCGGTTACCGGTGACAGAAGAGTAGAAAGCAATCTTCTCGTTGGGGGCATTCCCAGACATACCGGCCAAGGACGACAGATAGGAATCGGCCACCGTCTCCATGTGATGAGAGTGGTAGGCTGAATCCACTTTGAGACGTCTGTTGAAGACACATGAAGCATCCAGGTTGGCTTGGAGCTCTTCAATCGCCTCCACGTCTCCGGAAATTGTTGTGCTCTCGGGGCTGTTCACACAAGCCACCACGATCTTGCTGCTGCCCCGGCTGAGCGAGTTGATTCTCTTCTGCACGGCGTCTTCCCCTTCCCCCACAGCCAGCATCGTACCAGCTGTTGCGTTGAGGCTTCTGGCTTCAGCGGACCAGATGCCGCGATTGTAGGCAACCGAGATAGCGTCCTCCTTCGAAAGGGCACCCGCGGCATAAGCGGCGGCGATCTCCCCAGAGCTGTGACCGCAGACGGCCTGGGGATGAATGCCGAAACTACCGAGTAGATCGACAAGTGCAATCTGGATCGCCGTTGTAGATGGCTGCGAAAATCTGCTATCACCGAGGCGTGTTGTCTTCATGTCGCGCGACAGCTCGTTGAAAAGGCTCCAATCGCAACCAAGATCATTCAAGATTCGGTCGCAGGCGGCCAGCGAGTCTTGGAACACCTTTGACCCCGACAAAAGCTCACGGCCCATGGCGAACCACTGGGCTCCTTGACCGGTGAAAACAAAGGCGACCCCGACATCTTGTGCAGACTTGACCAGGGGCACTCTCGGATCTCCCATGGCCATTTCGAGCTCTTCAGAGTTGGACACGATGGCACTGCAGCGCCAGGGAAGCTTTGAACGGCGAACGTTCAAGGTGTAAACCAGGTCGTCAAAGGATGTCGAACGTCCCAGGTCTGATCCCAGCCATCGCCGCAAGTTGACGATTACACCCTTGAGTGACGACTCTGAGTTTGCGGAAAGAACAACAAGTCTCTGGGGTGTTTCGTGCGGGTTTTCCACTCTGTTGACGCCGTTGGAGAATCCATTGGATATAGGGGGAGGGTCATAGGCCTGAATAATTACGTGGGCATTGCTCCCGCCGTACCCAAAACTGTTGATAGAGGCGCGCCTGGGTCCAGTGTGATCTTTGGGTGCAAGAGGTTCGAGCTTCAGCGGTATCTGACGACAATTGTTAGCAAAGTCCAAATTCAACATCAGAAACTGGTTTGCCAATCGTTCAAAAGCCATGCCTACGCGTCTGACTTTGGCCGAAACTTCGAGGCTTGGCGATTCTTTACTTACTCTGATGCCCCTTTCCGCGAGATGAAGCGAAGGCTTTGGGTTGATTAAGTTCAGCTGCGGAGGAATCTGGTTCTTTTTCAACACCATTATAGCCTTCAGCATGCCGGCTATGCCGCTGGACGACTCCAGGTGGCCTATGTTGGCTTTGATACTGCCCTAATAATGATAATTAGCAAATGTTGACAGAAAACGAGCCTGCGACAGCGGAAGTGGAGGGTTTCACGAGACTTACAATGGGCAAGTCAGACTTGCGGCCTGCCTCACGGCCAAAGACCTTGGATATGGACGAGACTTCGGCATTGTCACCTGTACAAGTTGTCAGTCAGTAACACTCCTCATGTTGAGAGATGACTGCAACTTACCAGCCGCAGTCCCGGTTCCGTGGGCCTCCACATACAGAGTCTCTCGAGGGTCCAGACCAGCATTCGCGTAGACCCTGCGGGCCAGAGACTCTTGTGCGTCCGAGTTGGGCAAGAAGATTCCACCTGTCTTGCCATCATGATTAGAGCCTGATTCCATGACAATCGCATGAATGGCGTCTCCGTCGGCGATAGCCTGCTCAAGCCGCTTCAAGACGAGAACGCCAAGTCCCTCGCCTCGCGCATAGCCGGCGCCACGATCGTCAAACGTGTAGCATCTCCCATCTTTATTGGTGAGGTTACTAAACCAGCCAGTCAGTGAAAAGTAATGGAAACGTTTGGGACTTGAAACACCTACAACATGGTCATCGACTGGTCGGGGGTCAAAAGCAGTTGGCTGGCCCCTGCAAGGGCGATGGAAGCTTCGTTTGCCTTCAAAGTACGACACGCTTGGTGCACCGCCACAAGGCCGCCGGACTGGAAACGTTAACACGTATGATGCTAAAAACTACAGCGCCGCATTACTTACACATCCTGTATCCAAGGTGTTGGAGGTGCCTTTGAGATCCAACAAGTACGAGATCCTGTTGGCTAGAATGGCGTCACCTGACCCTGTGCTATGTTGTTTGTGCATTTGAGACGTGTCTCGATATCCCATTCTGTCATAGTCTCGAGCAAACATGGCCATGTGGACCGAAGTGTCTGAACCACGAAGGTCTTCGATCGGGATGCCGGCATTCTCGACTGCCTCGTACGTGACCTCCAGCAGAAGCCTTTGCTGAGGATCAATTCCCGGAGCCTCTGCCCCAGGAACACCGAAGAATCGGGCGTCGAAAGCCGAGATTTCCTGATCCAGGAAATATCCATGGCTGAAGTTGATGGCCTCCTTGGCGTTTGTGTCCTTGTGGTAGAAAGACTTCCAGTCCCATCGATCCTTTGGGATTTCTTTTCGTCCATCTCTGCCTTCAGCTAGCATAGACCATAGGCTTTCTGGATTGTCAGCCCCTCCAGGGAGACGGCAGGCCATTCCAATGATGGCGATTTGGCTATTGGCACCCATTTTCACTTGCTGAACGGCGAAATGTGATGTGACGGGACGTGTAAGAGGTGAATGACAGAGAAAAGCTTGTATTATCAGAGTTTGGTTTCGCTAATAAGATGTAAAAGTCCCCAAGTCCATGGCGAAAGGTGATGCAAGCCGGCATCACTGACTGCTTTGAAACCGATAGTCTCGTATGTGACAACCGACGCCTTTGATAGGCGGGCTGCTGTAAGAGCAGTTCACCACTCAGGATTCACGATAGCTGCGAAGCAGTCCAGAATAGACCCCCGGCTAAGTCATGCATTAGGAGCGGGCCGTTGCCGACTCGGCTCAGTCCGCAAGCTCATTAGTGGAACAAAAAGTACGACGCTGACAGGTTACTTCGGTTTCTGCAGCCAGCTTAGCTCGTTTTTCATCTTGCTATCCAGACACCTCCTCCCTCTGGATCGGACATAGAGCCGACCATCCGCAGCGCCACGATGGAAGACAAGGATGTTCGGGACGGGGAAGACAGCGTTGCAGGGCTGGACAGCTCGCCATTGCAGCTTACTGGTAGCATTACGGATAGAGGTGGCGGATATCCGACTTTATCCACGGTGGGGCCTCTCCAACCTGGTTACTGTTGTCAGTTCGTCTAGGTAGGCTCCAGCCTTTCATCAAAGAAACATCTTGGCGAACTGCACGATATCTTGTGGGTTTTCCAAGTCAGTCGGTCCGAGTGGACGAAGACAATGGACGAGTTGCTGGCTCTTTTGTGGGCCATTTCACTGCTTAGTCCAAAGGCATCTCGTGGATTCCGAGGAACACGCATACGAATACAAAAAAGGGGAAGAACCCGATGAAAGGTACTCCAGGTTAAAGATCCCTCATGCTCACATCAGATTGGCATCTCATCCAGACGGAGACGGCCAAGACTATTATTCCCCACTACGAAATATTGCCTCCGCTAAGCTCACTCCCATTTCTTTCTGAAGAATTGATTGATACTCGGTTGTATCGGCGACAACCCGTCGGGAAAGCAGCTGGTTGATTAGGTTGACATGCTCCGAAAAACCCACCCTCCAAATTCTTCAACAATGGAACGAATTGACATTCATTGCCATGCCGTACCTGCGGGGTATCGTCAATATGCGCTCGATAACGGTCATGAGAAGCCCGACGGGATGCCAGCCCTCCCTGTAAGTGTATCTACCCCGTCTTACCTGCTGCTTGGCTTTCTAATCGTCTCAGGACTGGACTCCGGAGGAGCACATTGCGTTGATGAAAAGTTTGAACATCAGCAAGTCGATCCTCAGCATAACGTCTCCGGGGACACACCTTACTCCGAACCAGGACCGACATGCCGCAGGGATGACTCGTCAGACCAATGAGGAGCTTGCTGCCATTTGCAAACAGCACCCCTCCCACTTTGGCTTCTTCGCGTCTTTGCCACTGCCTTCCGTCCAGGAGTCCGTTGCAGAGATGGACTACGCGCTAGATGTCCTAGGTGCAGTAGGATTCGCCGTCATGTCTAACGCAAGTGGGGTTTATCTCGGAGACAGGGCCCTTGATCCCATTTTTGAGCGGCTCCATCAGCGGAAAGCCATCCTCTTCATCCATCCGACTACATGCAACTTGCTAAGCGCCGGTGGCCAGGTGCAACCGATGAAGCCGCTCGAAGAATACCCTCGCCCAATGATGGAATTCATGTTTGATGAGACGCGCGCCATAGCCAACTTGCTCCTCTCAAGCACGGTATCCAAGTACCCCGGCATCACCTTCATCATGTCTCATGGGGGCTGCGTGCTGCCCTCCATTGTGGATCGCATCGGCGCCTTCGCAACTTTCAACGGAGGCGAAAACAGAAGTGAGGAATTCAGGGGCTTACTTCGAGAAAGGTTCTTCTTCGACATGGCCGGCTTCCCCTTCCCGGACCAAGTCCATGGGCTGCTCCGGACTCTGGGGCAAGGTGGAGAGCGGAGACTTGTCTACGGAAGTGACTATCCATTTACCCCTGGAAAAGTCGTCCTAGACTTGGGCGCCAAGATGGACCAAGGATGCAAGGAGCTATTTGACGAGGACCAGAGACAGGCTGTGTATTCGGGCAATGCAGAAAGAATGCTCCGACAACTCTGACGGCGTGCTAGTTACGGCGTGTCAGTAGTGTATTTCGGCGACTTCTGCACCGGAACCTCCGAGGGCCACCTTCTCCTTCAAGTTAGACAACACGTATTGTTGATCGTTGTAACTCCGATGTGACCGTCAGCTCCGTGAAGTTGCGGTCCGCTCACCGCAGCAGACTCCGGCCCGCGTTAAAGTGTTGAGTTGCAGTGACCCCACGTCAAGCATGCAGGGTCAGGTAAGGGCCCATGTCTTCAGCAGTATGGCAAGAGACCACAGTAGTGCTGACCTCGGTGTGGTGGGGTTTGGCATCGTCACTCCATGAACCAATCGACCGCAATCGGTCGCGATAGCTTAAGCATGACCTCGACTTTTGGGGGACTTTGCCATGCCCAGAAAGCGAATATCCTGGGATTCATGCTTGTACGCCAATCCTCAATTTTATGGACGGACGCAATCGGCCTGATGCCACTTGAACTTGTTTAAGCTGTCTCTATACTCGTTTCCGGAGCCGCCATACATCATATTACAAGACTATTCGGGATCGAGACGTTTCTAAGCGCCAATATCAATGTCCAAGTTGAAGGAAAACTACTGGGTGCTCTTCGGGGGACAGGGTTCACCGTCTATCTTTTCTCCTGGAGCGTCCGCGATCGCAGAGGAAGACGCTCAGTTGTCTCCTGCTGGCAGCATCCTCTTGTCAAAATGTCATGCAGCTTTTCTGCAAGAGGTTGAGAGTCTGGACGCCGCATCTCAGGAGCATCTTGGCATCAATTTGACGTCCTTCTGCTTTCCGCAGAACTTGATCAAGCCGAATGAACGTTATCACGCACACCCAGTGCTTCAAGCAACCACAATCTACCTTTGTCAACTTCTCCACTACCTCGCCCAGTCGCAACGTTCCAATGAACCCTTCGAAGCCTCATTCGACAGAATCAGAGAGACCACGGGCTTCTCTTCGGGTTTCATCACCGCCGCCGTTGTTGCCCGATCGTGCAGCCTCGACAACCTCGTAGCAAATGGTGTTGAAGGATTTCGGCTCGCATTTTGGATTGCTTGTCGCTGTCACTTTCGGAACCTGAACGCCAATTCAAACCGCTCTCCCGATAGCAATGGAGTTGGGGGAAACTTGGATGCAACATGCTCTCTCGTTATCCGAGGTCTCTCATCGGCTCAGGTGGAAGAAAAGCTGTCGAAGCATTGCGCCACGCGGTTTTCCAGCTTGGGCCCATCGTACCAGTCGACTTCACAAAGCCTTCGTGTTTCCGCCATCCTAAGTCCCAGCGTCGTGGCTGTCTCTGGTCCCAAAGAGGAACTCGCTGCATTCGAAGCTGAAGGAGTGTCTGCCTTTGCAACAAAGTTTGCCCATGTACATGGATGGTACCATGGAGGCAATCAACTCAAGGTTGTCGTTGACGAGGTTCTTGAAGATGCTCAACGTCGAGACATCGTTTTCTCTACCTTGTTTGCGCCTATGAAGCCCCTCCGATCAACTTTTGACGGGACGTTGATTGACGCATCAAACGTCGACGCGGTCGGTTTTCTGCAACTGCTGGCTCGACATTTGCTTGTTCACTGCGTGAACTGGCACGACACAGCTACTCAGATCACTGCAAGCGTCAGAGAGTTACTGAGGGAGGATTCTGCAGCATGCGTCAAGCTGCTGTCTTTCGGGCCATCGTCTAATTCCTTGTTCCCAATCTTTGACCCTCCTGATGACAGGATAGATTTCATGGAGCTTTCGTCGTTCAAAGCAACTTCGACGACTCATTCGGTTGATGACCATCCGAATAGCATTGCCATCGTTGGGATGAGCGTCAAACTCCCCAACGCCCAGGACAGAAACGAGCTTTGGCAGATGCTCTCCCACGGATTCAGTGCTGTACAGGAGATTCCGGAATCCAGGTTTCAAATCTCCGATTACTACTCCGAGAAACAACCTCATCATTCACGGACAATGCCCATCAAGCACGGCGCATTCCTCAATGACGCTTTCTCGTAAGTCTCATCGCCTCTCAGCTGCTATCAGCCTTTCTTATGTCCTGGCCTGAACACTCCAGACTTATGAGTATTTTTTCATTGTGGAAATGCACCACTCATCGTCGTCTTCTCTGGCAGTCCTGTAATGGTCTCCGGCTTTCACTTTTCAACTAATCAGACCACTTACTTCCGATTTGCACTAGATTCGACAACAGTTTCTTCAACATCTCACCCCGAGAGGCGATTTCCATGGACCCTCAACAACGACTTCTACTTCACGCAGCGCAGGAGGCCCTCGAAGATGCCGGATACGTCGGAGATTCGTCACCATCCTCTCAGAAAGCGACTACCGGTTGCTTCATTGGCCTTGCCACGGGAGACTACACTGACAATCTCCGCAACGACATGGACGTTTTCTACTCTCCTGGAACCCTACGAGCCTTCCATAGCGGAAGGATTTCCTTCTTTCATGGCTTCAGCGGTCCCTCAATTGTTACTGATACGGCATGCTCCTCGTCAATGGTCTCCTTGTACCAGGCTTGTCGAGCCCTGCAGACGGGCGACTGCACCACCGCAATAGCAGGAGGCATAAACGTGATTTCTAGCCCAGATGTCAGTATTTTCCCCCAGATAAACCTAACAAGGCCTTACTTACACATGTCAGATGTATCTTGGGCTGTCACGAGGCCACTTCCTCAGCCAAACTGGAGGCTGCAAGCCCTTTGATGCGGCTGCAGACGGCTACTGTAGAGCCGAGGGATGCGTCTTGTTTGTCCTTAAGCGGCTTTCAGATGCTGTGGCAGAAAACGACAACATCCACGGCGTCATACGGGATGTTATGACGAACCAAAGCGGCAACGCGCAGTCTATCACGCATCCCCACAGCCCAACCCAAATTGACCTGTTCCAACGCCTTCTTAACCAAACAAAGGTTGACCCCAGGTCCATTAGTGTCATAGAAGCGCATGGAACAGGTACTCAGGTCAGTTCGCATAGCCAATTCGAGGCAAAATGACAATCAGCTAATATGCTCCTGGACTTCAGGCCGGCGACACTCGCGAGATGGAAAGTCTTCGGCACGTTTTTGGCCCGTATCATTCGGTGACAAATCCCATCGTTGTCAGCTCCATCAAGGGTAACGTAGGCCACTGTGAGGCTGCGTCTGGGGCTGCGAGCTTGGCCAAATTGCTGCTCATGCTGCGTGAAAAGGGGATCCCACCTCAAGCCGGGTTCAACACCATCAACCCGCACTTCTCCGACCTGGAGAACTCTGGATTCGTCATACCGAGACGACTGATTCCTTGGAATCACTCTATTTCAACTCCGAGAAGAGCTATGCTGAACAACTTCGGCGCTGCCGGATCGAACGCCTCTCTCTTGTTGGAAGAGTGGATCCAGCACTCAAACACGGAGACGCGACCTCGAGACCGGTCCAGCTATGTTTTCCGAATCTCTGCGAAGTCTCAAACTGCCCTTCAAGCGACCGTACAACAATATCTCAAATTCCTCGGAGAAAGCCCTGATCGGTCATTGCTGAAGGACGTCTGTTACACCGCAACTGCACGGCGTCAGGCCCATGATTATCGCATATCCGTTTCATGCAGTTCTGTAGAAGAGCTTCGGTCCAAACTGGAGACTTGCGAGGCTTCGAGCCCCCCTCCTGCCCTGTCTGCGTCGGCCACCGTGTTCTGCTTCTCTGGGCAAGGCGGCTTCTACCGCGGCGTGGGAGCTGAGCTCATGGAAACATTTCCATCCTTCCGGGAGTTTGTGTCGAAGTGCGATTCGATCATCAAAGGGCTGGGGAACGAAAGCATCCTTGGCATGTTCCGCAACGACGCGTCCAACGACCAGTCATTGGGGAAGTCTGAGCGCATAATTGCCGAACAATGTGCCTGTGTCGTACTGGAATTGGCGCTGGCAAGGGTGTTCATGTCATTCGGGATCACTCCAGACTATGTCGTAGGACACAGGTACGTTGCTTGGTCGCTCTAAAGGTGCAAACTTGCTGATCTCTAGATCTGATTAGTCTTGGAGAGTATGCCGCTTTGTGTATAGCTGGTGCACTTTCATTGGAAGACACTTTACGTGTCGTGTCATCTCGGGCGAGAATGATGGCATTGTACTGCGAGTCAAATGCTTCCGGAATGTTGGCATGCAGCATGTCGCCAGATGGCGCCGGGAACTTGATCTCGACGAACCCCGCCTTGTCGGAGTTGACTGTGGCATGCCTCAACGGCATTGACGACTGTGTTATCGGCGGGCCATTGGACCAAATCAGCGAGTTCCAGGGACACTGCAAGGCGTGGAAGATTAAGACAAAGGTTTTGGACGTTCCGTTTGCTTTCCACACCAAGGCTATGGATCCAATCTTGGACGATCTTGAGGCACTTGGACGGTCGATCGGCTTTGCGACGCCTACAATACCCATCATTTCCAACGTATTCGGATGCTTTTTTCAGGCAGAGCATCTTACTGGAAACTATTTTGCGCTCCACGCAAGGGAGCCGGTGCGCTTTTCGGAAGGTCTGTTGGATTTACAATCAAGCGTCCCGCTTCACAACGCGCTATTCCTCGACATCGGCCCTCATCCCAGCACAACCCCCATGGTTCGGGGCTTGAATCAACATGGCTCCTCCACATATCTCGGAACGTTGCAAAAGAGCCAGAAAGCGTGGGAATCGATCAGTGCGACCCTAGCCAGCATCTCCCTGCTGAAGATACCTGTCAACTGGCGCGAGGTCTTTGCTGGGACATCTGCGAGGATGTTGTCCGGTTTACCTGGGCATCCCCTAAAGGGCCCGAAATTCTTCGTCCCTTATCGGGAACAACTCCAGAGTGTTGAACAAGGCGAGACATCATTGCCGTCTCTTCGCACAAAGACCAGATTCAACCTATTGCCATGGCTGAAGCCTCAGCCGGCTCCGAGCGATACATTCGTGTTCGAGACGACGTTACAAACTCTGGGTCTCCTCATCTCAGGGCATGACGTCGGGGGAACCGCAATCTGTCCGGCTTCGCTCTTTCATGAGCTTGCTTTGGAGGCAGTCGAGACAGCTATCCCACCACTCGTCAGCCAGACCTTGGTCGTCACCAACATGGTCTTTGCCAGTCCTCTGGTCTATAAGCCGTCAAAAGAAGCAAATGTTTCTGTGCACTTGACGAAGCATACGTCAGACGACGGCGCAGACTTCAAAGTTTCTTCGACTTCAGCTAGCGATCCAACAGAAAACCTTCACTGCACCGGTGTCGTATCCCTACGAGATCAACACGTATTTGACTCTCGGCAGATCAAAGATGCAGCGCTTATGAGGAGACAAAAGCAATACTTTGACACAGTTGGGAAAGAACACAGCAGCATTTTCCGAACTCGGGTGCTGTATGAAGTTGTCTTCCCACGCGTGGTTCGGTACTCTCCCGAATACCAAAGCATACACCATCTCAGAGTGAGCGACTCGAACCTGGAAGGCATTGGGTCGTTCAAACTTCCTCAAGAATCTGGGACGGGCTACATCTCGCACCCTGTCTTCACTGACTCAATTCTGCACACGGCTGGCTTCATTGCAAACACCGCGGTCAAGGACGAAGATGTGTGCATATGCGCGCGAGTTGACGCAGTGGAGATATCCTATCGTGACATGGATTTTGGAGGCACCTTCCAGATATACTGCAGTCTTCTCGAAGTCAAGGGTGCTTTCCTCGCAGATGCCATCGTCATGGATACTTCCGGGCAAGTAATTGCCGCCGTCAGGGGCATGGAGTTCAGCAGACTTCGTTTGTATACGTTCCAGCAGATGCTGGCCCGTAAGTCCACCGACGCTGGCAATGAGGTTTGCGCTTCATCAGGAGACAATCTCCAAGTTCCAATTGATTTGACAACTCCGAGCACGAGCACCAAAGGCACCAATACCCCCCCTGAGTCACGCACCCAGTCCACCCAAGACGTTGACATGGCACTGAAAAAGATTGTCATGGACGTTGGTGGCTTCTCCATTGAAGACATGGATTACAACAAGCCATTAGACGAGCTGGGGATTGACTCTCTCATGCAGATCGAGATTGCATCCGGACTGGCGCGAGCATTCCCATTCGCAGACAAGACGAATCATCGTACTCTGTCGCAATGCGAAACCTTGGGGTCCTTGGAGATTGCTTTGGGGCTTATGCTGCAGTCCTCTGTGGAACCTACTTCCGTTGTCGGAAGCCCCATGATGGTCAACGAACAGCCTCCAGGTTCACCAACTCCAGCCCCGTTGACCCGGGTTTTGTCTGACAGCATCGGGGACAATCCAGTTGCGCTGCACACATCTCACCGAGAAACGACGCCGCTGTGTTTGTTCCATGATGGGAGCGGACAGACCACCACGTACGCCAGGCTAAGGGGTTACGATCGCGATGTATTCGCTTTTTTTGATCCGTCATTCGGGAGCACCAAGAAATGTTACGAAAGCATACCTCAGATGGCTGAAGATTACGTGTCTCTCCTGTCAAAGTCTACGCATTTCCCATTGATGGTCGGCGGTAAGTTCAGCTTTCCAATCATTTGAGCACCAGCTAATCATCAAAGGGTGGTCTTTTGGTGGGGTCGTGGCGTTCGAAGCAGCAAGACAGCTGCTTTCCAAGGGGTTCGAGGTCAAGGGCCTGGTGTTGATCGACTCGCCGAGTCCCGTCAACCACAAGCCACTCCCGAAGGAGATTATTACCGGCATAACAAGATCCAACAGATCAGATGGCCAGCCCCAGGAAGGAAAGCATAATGCTGCACTAGAAGAAGAATTTCAACGGAACGCGTCTCTTCTCGAACGCTACGGTGCAGATCCATCTGCAATGGCACGCATGCCAGGCTTGAAAACCGTCATGCTGAGAAGTCAAGACGTTATGGACACTGAGAGTCTTGTGGGTTTGCGTTACGACTGGCTGAGCAATCAGAATGACCGAGATGCTTCCATCGCCGCCTGGGAGAATCTAGTTTGCCGTCACATCAAGGTGCTTCCTATCCCAGGAAATCATTTCGAAGCATTCAGCCCTGCAAACGTTAGTCCTCAACCAACTTCCACAATAACCAACCATCGTAAAGCTAACCGATTTTAGATTGCCGAGACCGGTTCACAACTTTGGAAGGCCTGTCAGCATATTGAAAGTTCCTAGACACAGACGGGCATAATTGTATGAGCGCTTTCCACGCATCGAGACACTTCATATGGAACAAAACTTTTACATGGATAATAAGCACTTTGTCGTGAAGCTGGAATAGCTTCGTGTGGCTAGTACCAGTAGACACCGCCACGGATGTGGCGTATCACCCGCACAGACCATGCGAGAAGGGTATTTTTACCACTTCTCCGGCTCATACGTAGATTCTTAATAGAACAACTACTTCTCTCTATAATGACCAGACGCTGCGGTTCATCACACACTTTTATTCCAGCATAATCCTTGAGGTTGGTGATCATTCGTAGTCTGCTGGAAATTTGTGTTGTTGGAGTTTGCATCAACGTCTAGCAGACAAAACATAAAAGGTTGGTTTTCCTCAGTCGCCACACTTGCGCCCCTTCGATATGTGGTCAAAATGATATTACCGTCGATTAGGCAGTACGGTCGTTCTTACTAATCCTCATCTTAATCTCTGAGGACGTCTTGTAAAGATGCCCGAGCGCGCTCGTGTTCATTTCTTCATAAAGACATCATCCAGCCACACCCACGCTTGGACTAATGTTGCATTCCGCTGAGGATCAATTCTTTCTATACTGCGTAGGTTGAGAAGTCAAAGTGAGATCACAACTACATGTA
This sequence comes from Colletotrichum graminicola M1.001, assembly GCF_000149035.1. Lineage (NCBI taxonomy): Eukaryota > Fungi > Ascomycota > Sordariomycetes > Glomerellales > Glomerellaceae > Colletotrichum > Colletotrichum graminicola. Next base: position 825,131 of record NW_007361014.1, on the reverse strand, counting down.
TCTTTGTCGTTTCAATTTATATCCAAGGATCCGTTTGTCACGAGGTGATTTGTATAAGTATGCCATGATGCCATCGCGCCGGATTCAGATAAATCATTTGGACGACAGTAAAAGTCTCAGGCCTATAACGACATGAACCCACCATCAGCCTTGCCAAATGACTTCTATCAGTCCCGTGGCCGGGCCAAAGTCTGCTGCTTTGGAAATGGGCTTCATGGCTCTTATTTTGAATCTCGGGTCAGCCTGCTTGAACAACTCGATCCACTCAACCCCCTCTCGCTCGCGACCGTGTCCCTGGGTAAGCATGAGCATGTCGAAAGCCCTGTGTTGCAACTGTTGTTAGCTCCGATCCACGAGCACAAGCCAATAACCACACAGAAGGCAAAAACCATACCTGACCATCCGTTCAGCCATTAAAGACATAGTTCCCGGCTCAGGGACCAGGCTGTCAATGACGATGAGTCGACAACCAGGCTTCATCAACGGAATTTGGTTCCTGATGATGCGAACGCAGTAGTGATCCGGCCAGTTGTGGAAACACTGTTTGATCATGTACGCGTCCGCCGCCTGGGTCTGTGGCGTGAAGAAGTCGTACGGCATAAACCTGATCCGACCCTTCAGCTCGGCCGGAACGGCAGCTTCCGCCCCGGCTATCATCGGGGGCAAGTCCTGGACGATGAAGTTGAGATCGGGATACTTGCTCGCCAAGTGTATGGCATCAGCACCCCGCGAGCCACCCACATCAACGACGGTGCCTTTGCCCAGCGAAGCCCACAGCTCCGGGTACACGAGGCTCACTCGCGGGGCACTCTCGGAACGGTTCGCAAAAGACATCATCGCCTTGGCGAACTTCCTCGCAAACTGGGGGTCCTCCTTCATCGCGTCGTATCCGCTTTGCTCTTTACCCTTCAATATGGCCATTGCCGTGTGGCTGGGCTCTTGATCTTTGAACTTTTCGAGAGCATCGACGGTCCTCGCGGCCGTGCCGAAGACATGATCGCCGAGCAGCCAGAGCCCGTCCGCCATGGAAGGTTCCTGGACCAGTCTCTTGGAAGCGAGAGAGTGCGCGACGAAGCCCGGCCGAGGCTCACAGAAAAGACGGTGATAGACCATGGCATAGCGAAGGATACGACGGATGTCCGTCTCATGAACATCGCAGAGATGGGCCAGCTCGGTGAAGCTTATTTCCTTGTCAAGCGGGACCTTGTTTGGGATATCCCATCTCGAGATGGCCTGCAAACTAGTGCCATACGCCTGAGTGTGGGGATTGACTAGTCAGCCACGGGTCAAGGGAGATGAAAGCTCGTCGGCCTCTTGACTTACAACAGGTCGAAGAATGGCTGCAGGGCCTTGTAAGAGATCAAACAACTCCAAAGTGGACTCTAACACCTTGACACGAGCATTCTCGGCTGATTCTGCGTCGATTTTCAAGTTTGTCGGTCCGTCAGCGTCGAAAGACGGGCTCGGGAGATCATTGGCTTTAAGGTAGGAGTCCACAATCTTGGTGTTGCTGAAGATGGACTCAGCGAGCCGAGAAATGGTCGTGGGGGAGGCCATTCTCGTTTGATTCTGATTTCAAGAGCAAATTATTGCACCCGAAACGATCGTAGTAAATAAATCCAATGATCTCTACGTACAGAAACTGCAAGGAAGTGACGTGATAATAGATGAAGCTGCCCTTTCGTCGGTGCTCCCTTTGTACACCTGCGCACTCAAGTATAGCCTTGGATTCCAATGGTTCAAGCTGACCTCACGACATTGGTTCTGGCCACAAACGTCGATGCCAAGTGATTCTCACGTCACATATAGAGGACAGATGCATATTGTCGCTTAAGTAAGCCGAAGAATCGTCGGGGACCAGGGTCCTGGCCTACACAACCCACTAGTCTTCGGCGACTTGTCTTGATGTTATCCGTACATTGGTCCGTTTTGGGCTCTACGAGGTGCCACACACCACATTTAGGCGGATGCGGCAGGCACATGCGCTCCGTTGAAATGCCTCCTCGGCGGCTTTCTGGGAACCGGGAACCCATCTGATCTAAGCCTTATCAGGGACATAGTAGCCCACACACCGTGACGGCAGACTCTGGAGGGTGGTCGTAGTAGTAGCTATCGTCCTATGTCCCGGTGAGGGGGAAAGGCGGCCCGTAGTTGCAGCGCCAAGCGAATCCTTCAGGATTACGCCAAGGAATGACGTCGGCAAAGCATGCGGTAAGTCGACAACCACAACTATGCACACGATGCTCGTCGAATGAGCTTAATCGCCATGTGTTGTTCCTTGGCTGGTAGTCTTGAGATTTCTGCAGAATGATGGACCAAATGAGACTCTGACATCAGAAACAAATGCCGTAGATGAGCTAATTGACTCGGATTGGCGGTAGCGGACTCCTCTCCTGTGGTCATCAGATGTCTACATGTGATGTGACTCCCTTCCCTGAACCTCAGTAAGACTTTATGACTTTGAAGCGTTGTGCAAAGAGGCGTAACCTAAAACTCGATCAAACCATCAAATGACATGGGTTGGACAGGATCGTACCTCGACTAGGGCCGACAGGCTACAGTAAGTAGCGGCTTCAACGCGCGCAATCAAGCAAATCGGCAGCCGTTGCGGACTTGCGATGATGTGGGGGGGGGTCCGTCTCTTCGTTCACTTCGTTCCCACGCATCCACATCACCCTGCGCGATGCTGGGCACGTTTCGTCGTCGGCCATTGAAAGGCGAGGTTGTCCGACTCAAGTTGTTGACCGGAGTGGATACGTCGCCATTAGTTCGGCCGTTCTGGAACCAGTTGAAGCTCATGGTTGGATCGCTTGCACTTTACGATGGGACGGTGTATCCGAGCTGCATACGAGAGTAGCGAGTTACCACAGATAGCTATCTGGGCCGGCTTGGTGGCGATGCGGGCGCTAGGTCACGGCACCCCTGGAGGCTAGACAAACTTGATGGATCACGGAAACAGGTGGGAGGTTGCATTGGCTGAGTGAACCCTGACCGCAGCGAAATCAAAGTCACTAAACAGTCTATCAGACCATTCAAACCCGAATTAGCGTTGCCAATGCTGACGTCCTGTCGAGAGTCTGGAACTCCCACGTCGGCAGCGGAGTCTTGGTTGCGATGTGTCTCGCCGTTAATTACTGATATGTGTCCCAATTTCATGTGTGGTGTGCCCCCAACGATCCTACAGTGATCAGTAGCTATCGTAATAATACACACCCGACTCTCGCCTCTCACCACAGGCACCGACGCCGATTTCCACTTCCGATGGTTGGGGCCTCAAACCAGACTACCGGGCCCGTTCGGGCATCATGCGATCGTTGCCACCAAGACAAAGTGAGGTGTGACTTTGGCGGAGCCTTGGTTTGCCGCCGATGCCAGCAAAGGAACATCGTGTGCAAGCGCAGCCGGCCGATGCCAATGGGCCGCGCTAGGGGCTCGAAACACAAACCGCGACTGCAGCTGGATCGGGAAAGACCCGAGGGAATGCATGATGCGACTATCCTGGACTGTCCGGTCGAACTTTCGTCGCTCCTGTTCGCCGATTCCGAGTAAGTCTCCGCGAGTTTGACGAAGCCCTCGGACGAGAGATGGCGGTTTTCCTTAGATATTGACACACCTGATCAGGCAGAGTTCCGGAGGTGGCGTTGCGTCGGGAGAGAATTACTTCCTGGGCACCTTGACACCAAGTCAGAGTAGCTCCCATGCTTCGGACTTGAGATATGATAATTCGAGGAAACATGCTCTTGACTGTCAAGAGCAAGAATACGGCCTTACGGAGGCCAACAGCCTGGAACGACTCCAACCGAATCACTATCCTAGTCCTCGCAGTTGCCCATGCGACGAGGTGCTGGGGGAAATACTTGCCGCCAGACCGCTGGCCAGCACACATAATCCGCAGGCCACTTCAGCCTCATTTGAGCAGATAATGGATTGGAATAAGAGCGCTTTGGGTGGTGTTCGACGGATTGTGGCCTGCAACGAAACCCACGGGAGCCAGCTGGCTTCCCGGTTTCTTCTGCTCGCCCAAGTAATATTATCCATGTGCGATGAAGCGTGGTGGAGTTGGTGTGAGCCTACGTATCACACGCGGGTTGACAATACTTCTGGGGACTTCCGCCAAGGCTGGGAGACAGGAATCGAAAGTCATGCGATTGACCAGGAAGATGTTCCATTCCTGCGGACCCAACTGGTTTCATTGCTTGTCCAAAAGTTACTAAAGGTCCTGAATCAGACGGAGCTGATTGGTGACGAGGGGGACTTGGATCGCTTGAATATCGAAGTCTTGCAGGAATCGGCATGGAGACTAATCGGGAAACTAGAGCGTAGGGGAACATAAACACATGGTGTATGTAGAGTACAACCAATCATGAAGCGTAGTCCCCGGGGACAGAGCTTGTTCAGACTAGTTTAGAGAGCGCCGGCCAGAATGAAGATTGTTAAACTGGCCCGTAAGCGGGGCTGTCAATATGGCTGCCTCTTGACGGCGTGAGGGTCCGAGACAACACGAATGCTGATGTCTGACTGTGTCAGAAGCACGGAAGGCTCCGAAGATGCATCGGCGACTTGAAAGGCCAAGAACCGTTGGCGGTGCCAAGCCACCGAGTCTTAGGGGTTCCTCTGTGCAACCAGGTGTTCGGTTCGCCTGATACCGCGTGTCTGGTCGTCTTGCAAGGATCGATGACAGGCGTCGTGTTCATCCGATGTTGTTATCGCTTTAGGCTATGTTAATATTGATGTTGTCCATGTCTCGAGTGTCTCTGACTATATTGATACGAAATATCTCCCATCAAACCAGAAAGTTGGTTGAACAATACCTACATTGATACCTTTTGACCTTTGCTGCCTTAGGCGCATCATACAGCATGGCGTCGGATCAACTCCTTTTTTTTGGTGACCAGACTGTCGAAACTGGTCCCTTCCTGCGCGACCTTTCCCAGAAAGCGAAATCCTCGCGGAATCTTCAGAAGTTCCTCCTCGACGCAGGCAACAACCTCCGGACACGTGTGTCGACCCTCGAGGAAGGTGTCAGGAAGTTGATACCAGAATTTCACACCGTCGCGGAGCTCGCAGAGGCCCGAAGCGATCCGGCTGCGCAAGCAATCTTGTCACCGGTCCTGGTCTGCATAGCACAGCTCGGCGATCTCATTCAGTAAGTGGTTGATTCAGACAACTGGTTTGTAGAGGAAACTGCTAAAGCCTTTTGCGCTCCCAGCCGCGCTGAGAAGACCCCAAGCCTCCTCCAATCTAGCAGCGATGGCCCAGGTCCAGCACGACACTTGGTTGGCTTCTGTACGGGACTTTTGCCCGCCACAGTTGCTGCAGCTTCGACTAGCCTGGCCGATGCCACAAGGCTTTCTCAAGAGATTGTGTTGCTTTCGATCAGGCTTGGACTTCATGCGTACCGTCGCTCCGTGGCTATAGAAGCCACATCCGGAGTTTGGTCAGTGGTCGTCCTTGGGCAAGACGCCACACAGCTACGCTCAAAGATAGATGCTTTCCATCAGAACCAAGCAAGTTTCCCTCGTCATTGAATGAGCACATCTCTAACGTGACTGCATAGTCAACCTTCGCCCACAGGCACATTTACGTCAGTTCGGAATCGCGATCCACGTTGACTCTCAGCGGACCTCCGTCTGTCTTGCAGTCCTTCCTGTCCTCCACGGCAATGTACGGTGTACGGAGCACATCCCTTCCCATATATACCGCCTTCCATGCGTCCCATCTCGCCGCTCCAGATGTTGGCGCAATAATCGGTACTTCACCTATGTTCACTACCAGGATTCCTCAAGGGACTACGCTCTTCTCGCCGACCACCGGATCGGCCTACGACGGCGAGACTCTGTACGAGTTCCTGCGACAAGCTCTTCATGACATCTTCCAGGAAAAGCTCTTCCCGTCAAAAACCCTCGATTCAGCTCTTCATCGTTCGTCGGGCTCGAAGCTTTCGGTTCACGTGTTCGGCCCTTCTAACGCGGGAGGCTTCCTGGAGAAGTGCCTCGCTGTGTCCGGATTCAAAGATGCGAAGGTCCAATTATCTGAGATTGCCGAGACTGGTGAACCCCAGGATGCCATTGCCATTGTTGGCATGTCTGGTAGATTTCCTGGTGGTGACAACCTCCAGGCCTTCTGGGATATTCTTGTGCAAGGGAAAGACCTCCACAAAAAGGTGAGAAAGACGTCGAGCTTTCCGTTGCACCTCCGAGTACCATGTATTGACGGCTTCTGCTTCCATTGCACAGGTGCCCAAAGATCGCTTCGACGTTGACCTTCACTGCGATCCAACCGGCAAGACCCCGAACTCCACCCTCTCTGCTTTCGGGTGCTTCTTGGACAAACCAGGTCACTTCGACAACCTCATGTTCAACATGTCTCCCCGCGAAGCTGCTCAGACGGATCCATGCCAGCGGCTGCTGCTGATGGCAGCGTACGAAGCACTCGAGACAGCCGGCTACAGATACGACGCCAAGCCGGATCGAGGCAACGTCGGGTCCTTCGTAGGGCTTACGACGGATGACTGGCGAGAGTACAACATCAGCCAGGAAATCGACATGTATTTTGTCACAGGTGGTCTTCGTTCGTTTGGCTCGGGAAGATTGAACTACTTCTTCAAGCTCGAGGGGCCTTCGTATGTCCTCGACACCGCTTGTTCTTCCAGCGCGGCATCCATTGAGCTGGCCTGCGCTTCGCTCCTTGGTCGTGACTGCGACATGGCTTTGGCTGGTGGAGCCAACGTCATGACCGGTCCGAATCTCTGGGCAGGCCTCAGTCGAGCTGGCTTCGTCTCCCCTACGGGCTCCTGCAAGACTTTCGACGAGACCGCCGATGGCTACTGTCGCGGGGAGGGTGTTGGCATTATTGTTCTCAAGCGTTTGGAGGATGCGATCCAAGCGGGAGACAACATCCAGGGCGTCATCAGGGGTATCGCGACGAACCACTCGGCGAACGCCCTGTCCATCACGCAGCCTCACGGCCCGACTCAGAAGAAACTATACAAGCAGGTTTTGCGTAAAGCCAATCTGACACCCGACCAAATCCAATACGTCGAGATGCATGGAACCGGAACCCAGGCTGGGGACGTTACCGAGATGAACTCGGTCGTGTCAACGTTTGCATCCGGTCGCGAACCTACGAACCCTCTCTACGTTGGCGGCATCAAAGCCAATGTCGGTCATGGCGAAGCAGTACGTATATCTCGAACCCTTTCCATGAGTTCAAAGCGTGCTAACCTCTGCTTTCTAGGCAGCTGGCGTTACTTCTGTTATCAAGGCACTGATGATGTTCCGGGAGAATGCCATACCTCCTCACGCTGGGATCAAAACCAGAATCAACAGCAAATTCCCCCCGCTGGAGAAAGCTAACATTCACATTGCTCGCGAATTGAAACCTTTCATGACCGACAAAGAACCAAGAAGAATCATGATTGGCAACTTCGGCGCGACTGTAAGTTTTGGGTTTTATCTATCTTTGTGTTATTGAATGTGGCACTAATAGCTACGCACAGGGTGGCAATACTTGCATGGTTATCGAAGAGCCGCCTCGAAGGTCTATCATCGGCAAGGATCCTCGCAACCTCCAAGTTGTTACAGTTTCGGCAAAGACCCGATCTTCGCTCAGAGGCAACAAACAACGGCTCCTCGACTACCTTGTCAGGTATCCGAACTTGGGACTCGAGAACATCGCCTACACTCTGACCGCACGGAGGTCCCATCAGCCTCTGCGCTCGTCCTTCTGCGCATCGAGTGTACAAGGCCTCATCAAGGCACTTTCCTCAGACCTTGGCAGGACCACCGACGTCGTCAACAGCGTCGGCCAGGGCTCCATTGTGTTCGTCTTTCCGGGACAAGGGGTCAAGTTCTTCGGCCTTGCGAAGAATCTTTATGGTTCATGCCCGCAGTTGCAGCAGTCGATCTTGGAACTCAACAACATCGCCAAGACCCTGGGCCTGCCGCCGTTCATCGATCTCATTCTCAGAGAACAGTCGAACGGAGCCAGCCCAACGCGCACACATCTCGCCATCGTGGCTCTGGAGATTGCAATCGCTCAGCTTCTCAAGTCGTGGGGCATTGTTCCCAACGCCGTACTCGGCCACAGCTTGGGGGAGTATGCGGCCCTCTGTACAGCAGGTGTGCTGACGGTCGCCGATACTCTTCTCCTCGTCGGTCGGCGGGCTCAGTTGGTCGAGAAGCTGTGTGTGAAAGACACCCATGGTATGTTGGCGATTAGTGCACCTGCGCAGAAGATCCAGACTCTCATCGACGAGACCCCCGGGGCGGGCATCGCCATCGCCTGCTTCAACAGCCCCGTGTCGGTTGTTGTCAACGGTAAAATGGAGGCCTTGGAACGCTTCCGCACGACGCTGAGAGAAGGCAATTCGATCAAGTCGACCTACTTATCGACTCCTTACGCATTCCATTCAACCCAGCTCGACCCCATGCTCGACGCCTACCAGACCGTGGCCAAGTCTGCCCAGTTCTGTAAACCATCCATTCCGGTGGTCTCGACTCTTCTTGGGCGGGTGGTCGACAAGGAGGGTGTCTTCTCGGCCTCTTATCTGGCCGAGCAGACTCGCAAACCGGTCCGTTTTGAAACGGCGATCACGGCGGCTCGTGATGCTGGATACATCACCAACAACACCCTGATTGTGGAGGCCGGGCCCGGCGCTATGTGTCTTTCAATGGCAAAGTCCACACTCGCTGCCCCCTGCAAGCTTCTCCCGGCGTTGCAATCCGCGAGCTCTACTTGGGAGGCTCTTTCTCAAATTGTCGCGGAAGCTTACACGAGTGGCGTCTCCGTGGACTGGGCAGAGTTCCACCGTCCTTACAAGCCCAGCTTGTCCGTCTTGGACCTCCCGACATACCATTTCGACCTCAAGGACTTCTGGATCCAGTACCGCGGTGGCGTTGCAGCCCTCGAAAGAGACATGAAGGCAAAGTCCTTGCAGGGTTCCCAGAGTCCCGGACAGGCGTCCTTGGGCACTTGCTTGCACCGTCTCGAGTCCGAAGACATCGCAAAGGACAACGGCACGGTCGAGTTTTCGGTCGACCTCCAGGAGCCGACTTTGCGCAAGTTGATCGATGGTCACAACGTCGTCGGCATCGCACTCACGCCCAGCGGCGTTTATCAAGAGATGGCTTGGAGCGCAGCCCGTTATCTGCACGGTCGGATGAGCCCAGGTGGTTCAGATGCGCAGATGGTTTTGCAGAAACTCGACATCTTCTCGCCCCTTTTCCTGGCACAGTCGACGAGCCCGCAGATCGTCACGGTCCGCGCAACCACCAAGACAGGGTCCAACACCTTCGTCGTCACCGTCGGCTCGGACAAGGACCACTCGCGCTGCGAGCTTGTCATTGCACCTCCCCACCAGACGCAGAAGGACGAATGGAAAGCTCGACGAGCCCTAGTCGCGCCGAGATCCGCCGAGCTCTTGCAGCCCGCATCTCAACGTCCCGTGTACCGGCTGTTCAAGCAGATGGTGTACAAGATCTTCTCTCCCATCACGGACTACTCGAGCGAATACTGGTCCATCAACGAGGTGTTCATCGACCAGTCTTTTACCGAGGCTGCATTCAAACTGGATCTGCGCGAGACTCCGGCCGGGTCATCTTTCACCTACGACCCCTGCTGGCTGGACAGCATCGCCCAAACCGCTGGCTTCCTGCTCAACTCCAATGCGTCCAATCCGGCAGACGTGGTTTACATGTCTACCGGTTGCGATGCCTTGAAGCTCAGCAACGAGCTGACAGGCGGGAGGCAGTACCTCTGTTACGTCCGCGCGGAGATTTCGGACAATGGCAGCAGTGTGGTCTGTGAAACGACCGTCTTCGACGAGACCAGTGCCGTTGCCATCGGAGAGGGTCTCAAGTTCAAGCGGGTGAAGAAAGCCCGCCTCCGCCAACTGCTTGGCTTGCCTTCGGCAACACAACCCGATCCGGTCAAGAACAAGGCTGCCCCGCCAGAGCAGAAGATTGCCGTCGAGAAGGAAGTCAAGCAGCCCCGAGTGACCAGTAACTCCACCGATAAGCCAACCGCAAAGGTCTCCCGTCGCGAAACTCCGGACCACGAGCAACTCTCCGCCGTACTGAAGGTTATCAGTGCCGAGGTCGGGACTCAGCTGGAGGACGTGGAGAACCACACCACACTGGAGGACTTGGGCGTCGACTCCCTCCTCACGGTCGCCATCACCTCCAGACTGAAGTCGGAGCAGAACATCGAACTGCCGGCGACCCTCATCGCCGGCCCGACCACGATAGCAGAGCTCATTGCCTACTTTGACGATTCGACGGCGGATATCGTTGACGAGCCCACCGACGAGAGCGGCGCCTCTACCCAGGATTCGCCATCGTCCGCTATCTCGACTCCGCCGACTTTGCCAGTCGCCGATTCCCCGATATCTGGCATCCCAGGCCTCGAGGGTGTCGACATGAAGGACATTCTTCTTTCTGTCATCGCCAAGGAGAGCGGGCTCGATCCGAGCGAGATTGGCATGGACACCTCTCTCGCTGATATCGGCGTCGACTCTCTCATGAGCATTGCCATCATCGGAGCCGTGAAGGAGCAGACTGGAACCGAGCTCCCGGCTTCTCTTCTCGCGGACTGCGCGACCGTATCGCAAGTGGTCCGCACTATTGCCAGTGACAACTCCCAAGGTCCGTGATATCCCTCGAATTCCCCCGTCACCATCTGCAAAGGCTCACTCTCGCTAGACGACTCCACCCTTTATCCGTCAGAGGAACTTCTTCCTCAAGTGGTCCTTCCGCCGGTGATGCCTTTTAACCCTGAAGAGTACCACAGCAACGTCGTCCTCCTCCAGGGCCACCCGCAGAGCCAACAACGCCTGTTCCTCATCACAGACGGCTCCGGTTCGGCAGCGGTCTACCTCCACCTCCCCAAGCTAGCTCCGAACCTGACAGTCTACGCGCTTGAAGCGCCTTTTCTGGGCAGAGCGTCTGAGTTCACGGGCAGCATGGAGCAGATCGGGTCCATCTACGCGCGCGCCATCCGCTCCGTGCAGCCCCACGGGCCCTACATGATCGGCGGCTTCTCCGTGGGCGGCATGTTCGCCTACGAGACCCTGCGCCAGCTCGTTGAGGGCGGCGAGCAGATCCACAGCTTCCTCGTCTTCGACGCCGCGTGTCCGAAGAAGCTGCAGGGCATCCCGGACGTGACCGTCGAGGTCTGCGAGATGACGGGCATCTTCGACAGCATTTCCGAGACGGACAAGCGGAGGCCCCTGACGCTCGAGCAGAAGACGTACGTCGCGGGCTGCGTCAAGTGCGTCATGAACTACGACCCGGTGCCCCTCCCGGCGCATGCCAGGCCGGTGCACACGTTCATCATCTGGGCCCGGAACGGGTTCTTCGACAAGCTGTCTGACAAGGTCATCGAGGCGGACAAGATCCTGACGGCCAAGAGCGGCCTACAGAAGGAGGCTAACCCGGACTGGATGGAGTGGTTGACCGTGGAGCGTAGTTCGTTTGGTCCTAGAGGTTGGGATAGGTTGGTTGGGGATGTCGAGACGTTTGTCGTCGATGGTGACCATTTCTCCATCATGATGCGTCCAAGGGTAAGAACCCCTCCGAGACTTCCGCACCAATCTTGTAAAATGGTTGACTAACACCAACGGCACTCAGATCACCAACGAAACGGGACCTCTGGTGCAGAAGTTGGCCAAGAAAATGGTATCGACGCTGGACAAAGCTCGGCAACTAACGCAAGTTGCCGAGTCCCCCGCAGCGCTTCAAAGGATTCGAGACACGTTCAAGAACTCCACTGATCTCGTCCTCGGCTTCTCCGACGAGGCAGGATGCTCCGGGTTCTGGGACGAGGTGTTCCCTACCCAGCAACAGTTGGTCCTCGCCTTCGTCACCGAATCACTGGCCCGGATGGGCTGCAACCTAGACGCGCTGGCGCCCGGAGAGGCTCTGGAAATCAGCAACACTCTCCCCAAGCACCAAAATCTGCTCCAGATCATCTACAAAATCCTCCAAGACGGCGGTCTGGTCAAGTCCCAGCACGGCAGGTTCCTCCGAACCTACCAGCCCGTCGACAAGACACCCTCGTGGGCGATCTACAACCAGCTCATCCGAGACCACCCCCTCCACAACAGCGAGCACGAACTCCTCCAAGTCGCGGGCTCCAAGCTGGCCGACTGCCTCACGGGGGCGATGGAGCCGCTCAGCCTCATCTTCGGCAAGAGCCGCGGCCTGCTGCAGGAGTTCTACACCAACGCGCCCATGTTCGTGGCCGCGTCCAAGTTCGCCTGCGAGATGATCGGGCGCGCGTTCGCGGGTGTTGCGTCCCGCGTCGAGATCCTCGAGGTCGGCGCCGGCCTCGGCGGTACGACAAAGTACGTGCTCGACAAGCTCGTCGAGAACGCGGTCCCCTTCACGTACACGTACACGGACATCTCGTCCTCCTTCCTGGCCGAGGCGAAGAAGAGGTACGCCCACCTGCCCCCGGGCAGCGTCGAGTTCGTGCCGCTGGACATTGAGAAGACGCCCCCCGAGAAGCTGTGCGGGCGGTTCCACGCCGTGCTGTCGTCCAACTGCGTCCACGCCACCAGGAGCCTCGCGGAGTCCTGTGGCAACATCCGCAAGCTGCTCTGTCCCGGGGGCTTTGTGGTTCTTGTCGAGTTCACGACGAGGCTGTCGTGGTTGGATCTGGTTTTTGGGCTGCTTGAGGGGTGGTGGCGCTTTGACGACGGGCGTACGCATTGCTTGGCTGATGAGCACTTGTGGGAGTCGACGCTGAAGGCTGTTGGTTTCGAGAACGTGCTCTGGTCGGACGCTGAAGGGAACAATAAGCCGAATCCTCAAACTATTGTGGCTTTTTAAGGTTTAATGTCTACGAAACTAACCTCTAGTTAAAATTATAAAATCATAGGGATTATAATAGTTGTGTATTGCTTGATTAATAATTTGTAGCTATAGTGAAATCTATCCCATCAAGTGCAAACAGACCTCATTAACCCCCTATGCGGGGTAGGGCAGATTAGAGCACAGTAATTATGTCAAATCATAGGGATTGTAATGGTTGATTGATTGATCTTGTTATGTGTGTGTCACTATTCATGGTGAAATCCCCCTATTTCTTGGTTGGGAAATCCCGGGCCAATCCTGGCGATCTTATCGGTGAAATCACCATTAAAGTGGGGCGATTTCACCGCCCATTCCCCGGCGATTCGCCATAGGGCAACCGTGCATTCGCCGGTGAATTCACGTGTACTTTCGCCACATTTGACACCTAGTGAGGCCAAAAGCTGTATTATTATAGCATTCAGAGGTTGTTAATAGTTAATTAAATAAAGTAGTGGTGTTGTGATGGCATCGTTTTTTAGGTGGGCCAAATGCAGGGGGGGGGCCAGCCATAAGTGGGTGCTTTGACTTAGTGTACTATAAGTCCCAAGCTTGGATCGATCTCGAAAATAGAGATGACCACTTTAACGACTTTGTAAGTCCCGTTCCACTCAGAGCCACATTACCCGCACGAGCGAGCGCCCAGCTCACGGTAGGCCTCAGGTCATCATTTGCCGGCCAGGAATCCCCATGGTCGAGCACCCGGCGAATGGGCCCTCCGACGTACCGTACGATGTGGTGCGGAAGAAGCATCTCTTTACGCCCCACGAGCTCCAAAAGTTCATTGAACAAGAAGAGTCTGACAAATTCGGCGGCGACTGGGAAAAGGTCCCGACTCCACGCACCATGGCGCTCACGCAGAGGGATTTCAAAGAGAAGGATGGACTCCCTCCCAGCGGGTGGCCGCAAGAGAGTCCCGGAAACCATCAACTTCCAACGGTCCAGGAACTTTGGCGGGTGGACCCGAGGATGATTTCGAACAACAAGTAACAGAGTTTAATGCGCTCGAAGATTTCAAGTAGCAGGCAAAATGCCAGTGCGATATAGCACACGGCCAGTGAGTTAAACCTATTTCGGAAGGCACTACCACCACTACCACCACCATTTAACCCTAATACCAGATTCCATCACCCTAACTCTAACTAACCCAAATCCTAACTCTAACCTCACCCTACGTATTTTCTAGCTCCTATCTGGCAGTACTTCTAGATCGGATTAGACACTGGCCGCGTACCATATCGCACTGGTATTTTACCTGCTACCAGAGTCACGCTTCTCCCTCTCTCTCTCTCTCTCTCTCTCTCTCTCTCTCTCTCTCTCTCTGTGGTTCGAATCGGGATTCTGACAGCTTGAATTAGTTCTTCCACCTCACATACTTTGGGGAAATGCTTGATGCTAACGAGGGTGCATATGGATGGGCAAACAATGTCAAAAACAAGAATCGCGAAAACCCGGATTTGTACGCCATCATCGGTGCAGTCATCGAGTTGATGCACAGAGACGGCCAGAGGTACTCGGTGTCGGCCGAAGGCGAGATAATGCCCATTTCCACGTAAAGGACGCGGGAACACCTTGCAGGCCTGGACAAGCTGTGGGGCTTGTCAGACTTAGATAAACCCTTAATGTGTACGGAGTAAAGGCCGATCTTAATGAGTGAGGAGGAAGCAGCCCCACCTGCATAACCTTTACCGGTGCTGCCGATATCCTGACTCGTTACGGAGTATGGGGTAAAGACATGGATCAATCTAGAGATGATGCCAACAAAGACAACCATGTGACAGTTAAAGAAGTTGTTCCCTATATCTCAAGCGGCTTCTGTTTATCCAGATATTATTCTCCTCATAGAGTAGACCTTCATTCTCTATCCGGGGTTACACTTTCCTTAAATTTACTTTCGTCTTGCGTGTGTGGCGTGATTGCCACCATGCGGTTTCTTGGTCTTTTGGCGTCTCTTTTGGCTGCGTGGCATGTCAGTGCCGACTTGGAGGAACGAGACCCTTCTGTTAATTCATTTGTGTTCGACTCTGTCTTTTGGGTTGATCGAGGAGATTGGAAATGCACCAAGCAACAAGTCAAGCAACTGAACAAAGCAATCGACGATGCTCGAGCTGTCACTCAGTTGGCAGTGTCTGCCTTGTCGGCACAAGGGTCTGAGGACTCGTACGCCTTCCGTACTTGGTTCGGGCAAAGTAAGTACCTTGGAAAAAGCGTACCGCAAATTAACACCCACTTGATCACTGACACAAAGTCAATAGGCAATGCTGCGCCCGAGATGAAGACGTCAATCATCAACAACCACTTCCAATCGGCACAAAGAAATTTGATTCGTCCGACTTTTCCAGCACAACTCATTATGAAAGATTGGCAGTTCCCCAAGATATCGAAGCAGAAAGGGAACGGCGTCACTGAGAACTCTCTCGTCTACTCCTGCCCTCCCCCTGGGGATAAGTACTGCGACCCGACTTCTCTCGCTGCGGCCCGAAGCCAGTTTCCGGGCACACCATGGCGTGGTCCTACCTTGGTAATCCTGTGCCCGGGGTTCTTCGCAAGCAAAAGTACCATCGAATCGGTGGCGGTGGATTGGAAAGTGGCGGGAAAGGTTATGCCAACGAGGAACGCAGGCCTGACGCTTGTTCACGAGTTTCAACACATGCCCAAGGTTACGGGACTAAATAACGTCTGCGTTGACGTACCAGATCCCGCCAGAGGGAAAAGCGCAAATGGAAGGCCAAAGGGCTGCTACTCTCCTAGATGGTACGTCGAGTACACGTGCGTTTTTCTTATGGCAGGCATACAATGCTAACGACTGCACATAGTTGTGTGGGAATCTCCGACGAGCTTAAGATTACCAACGCGGAGAACTACGCCATATTTGCAGGATTTATCAGGGCATGGCCGGAAAAGTCAAAGCCCGCCAGGTTACCATCACGACAGATACCCACGTTAAGATATACCCGGACTTAGGTTGGATGCCTTTATAAATGGCACCTCTCTTGTCTAGCCCTCTCCGCCACTCTTAAAAGCGTATACAAAAAGTTATTGGCCAAGGACATAATAGGTTAATAGGCCAAAGTAGATAATGTTACTATATAAGCATCAAATTTAGGATACATTTCCCTGCCTAAATAGGGACAACCTAATAGTATATATATTTACCCCTGAAGGTTATGTAACAGGTAAAAGTCTGTGGTTGCAGTTATAGATGGCGAAGTGTAGACTTGCCAAGTTAGCTAGGTTTCTGTTCTCAGGGAAAAAAGAAATAAATGTTTTGATACTAGATCTCGTTATCATCCATGAGACCGACCATGCAGTTCGCGGGAACTATTCCAGCCCCTGGTTCCAGGGCTCCCACGTCTGCTTGTCGTAGCTGGCCATGCACTTGACCTTCTCAGGCGGATCAGCCTTCCAATCGACCTTGAAGTCGTCGTCCTTGTCCTCGTCCCCGACCCACTGGCTGGTGTAGCCCTTGGCGGCCTTGATCTTGCGGCCGGCCTCGTCACTGTATTCCAAGTTGACGCTCGGCACCACGGCGATCTTGCCGAAGCCGGCGTTCCACATGTCCTTGCAGAACAGCTGGGGCTCCCCCTGGAAGCACTCCCCCGGCCCGGGTGCGCGGAACCGCACGAGGCGGTCCAGCAGCGGCCGGGCCGTGATGGCGACGGCGCCGTTCCAGCACGAGAAGACCTGCAGCGGCTTGTGGCTGGCGAGGCGCCGGCGCGACGTCTGCTCGTTCCAAAAGATGTTCCAGGCCGAGTTCCAGTTGCCGTCGGGGGGGATCTCGAAGAAGGAGTCGCCGGCGATGGTGCGGCTGATCCAGACGTCGTAAAAGGTCGGGTCCTGGCCGACGTAGGTCCAGTCGAATGCGCACGTCATGTCGGCCCCGAGGTACAGGCGCTGATGGGCGAGCTCGAGGATGTCCTCGAGGCAGGCGGCGACGTCGTTGAGGAAGAGGACGACGGCGTCGGCGGCGTAGCGCGCGGGGTCGGCGACGAGGGGCGCGAGGGCCATGTTGCGCAGCTCGGCGAGCTTGGGGATGCGGTCGCCGGCGCCCGGGTCGAGGTCGCTGCGGGAGAAGTGGTACTCGGTGCCGAGCCGCTCGAGCTCCGGGCGGAGGAGGTGGAGGACCTCGTAGGTGCCGTCACGCGAGTTGCCCTCGACGACGGAGAGCACGCAGTTCTCCGGGCCGAGGAAGCGAAGGGCCTCGACGATGGAGCCCATGAGGCGCGGGAGGAGTTCGACCTTTTGGCGGATGTTCAGGGCGATGAAGTACTTGGGCTTCCTCTTCAGCGCGGACGAGGGCTTGAGGTACTGGTAGCGCGCGGTATCTGGGCGGGGGCAGTCGAGGCGGGGCATGGATTTATCGTCCGGGTCGAGGATCGCGGCGATGTACTTGGGCGCGTTTTTGAGGTGTTCCGGGTCACCGTCCGGCAATGCCGAGGCGGTGTCATCGCCGCCACCGGGCGGCGGCGGTACTGGCGGTGGCGTCGGCGTCGGCGTCCGGGTTGAGCCCGGGAGTGGCGTCTGCGATGGGGTGACCACTGGCAATGCTACGGTGGTGTTCGTCTGATCCGCTCCGTCATGTGGAGAACCGCCGTGCGCTTCTGCGGTCGTTTTAGAGTTTCCTGGGTCGAAGTGTTAGTGGATCGAGAGTTTCCCATTGCCGGTCAACCGGAGGACGGGGAGGTGTTGCGAATGGTGGTGGACATACTGAATGGTTTGTAGGCCGCGTCAAAGTAGTCGCGTCCCGAGAACAAGTCGTATGCGACCAACAGACTGACGAGCAGCAGGCAGACTGCGATCGCCTGGGCAACGACGATGAGTTTTCGTCTAGCCATCAGAACCTTACGAGGGTCCAATAATCATCATTGTGCACGGGAAAGGGCAACGACGACGGGTGACGAGAGAAGGGGAAGAAGGAGAAAGAAATGAAATCTGAATTGAGCAGTACAGTGATGGGGGTGGGGAGAGACACAGGGTGGAAGCGTGGAAGCGCCTTGCCCTCCCCCCCAATCTGGAGAAGATGACCAGCCCAGCGACCAGGGTTAGGAGAGGTTGGCCACCAGCAACAAACGGCATACTACGGATAGCGATCTCGCCTACCGTCGTCAAAAGTCAAGGGCCAGGGCGCTTAACCGCGCGACTGAAAAGTTGGCCGTGTGGTTGGCACACAACGCCAAGATAGGCCCGCAACAAGACCCCCCCCCCTTCTTGTTCTATTGGTCTTCGCCATCATGCTGGTTCGAGCAGCCCGTCTACATGCCTCTCCACCCGTCTTCGCCCAGAGCAAAAGGTACACGCGGTACTGTACCTACTGGCAGCCTGCTCACCGCCGAGTTTGCCTCCTTTCAACAGCATGGGTCTGACAACTGAAAGCGCCTGGGACTCGACCATCTCACCACATGATTCGTCGAGGGAAATGAAGTCGCCCGGGGTCAACCAGACTGTCGGGTCAGAGCACTCAGAAACTCAGCCGCCGGGCTCACGAGCCCAATCCGAGTTGCAGCACCGCGCCGCTCCGGAGTAGAATCCATGACAGCGCAGAGATAAACCAGGACAACCGAGCCGACAAGGCTCTTCTTGTCAGGTCGTCCAAAGTTGGGCCTGCGTCCTGGCGACCTGCTGACCAGACGACTGGGTTTCCTCGGGTCGCTGGCTTGTTATTACATACATGATTGTGTCGTCCTCCCATCGTTGCTACCTTTTGGCCCCAATCTCTGTTGTCTCTGCCTGTTTTTGTTTTGCGAATTTCTTCTCGTCTTCGTTGCTAGTTGTCGTGCGACCTTTCGACGTCTCTCGTTGTGTTCGGGGCGCCAGAGTATTGTCATTTCGTCTATAATCACCCAATCTACCTACCCCTTCGATCAGCTTCTACATATCAAAAGTACGCCTTGGCTGTCTTGTCGTCTCGTTTTGTTTGACAAAAGAACATATTACGGATCGCTTGGCCAACAAACACAGCATCTTCTTCGTCACCTCCTCTTGTTCCCTGGTCACGCAGATTATCCGAGGACCCGTGCTCCAGAATGACCCGGGCTCTTCTCTCCTTTCTTCTTCTGTTCACCCTCGATAGCCATGTTGCCCAAGCCTCCCCCCGGTCAATGAACCTCAGATATGCCCCTGTATCGCCCCCGAAGCCCACGAATGCTCCGTCAAGAAATAGCACCGACGCCTTGAGCGAAGACCTTAGACGACGCCAAGTCACATCACGAGCATCATCGCTTTGCGGCTATTACGATGGCGACCCAACCAAGTCACGGACAGCCGATCCGGGGTATGGCTGCCGCGAAGACATCGATCATGGCCTGTGGGGGTTCTGCCCCACGACCGTGCTTGCTGCGACCGACTGTGGGCTGGCCGGGAATTGTGTTGATTCCCACAGCTGTAGATTTGGTTGCGGGAAGACGGGTATCAAAGGCCTCACCACTTTTACTTGGTAAGCCTCCTCCCCTCAGAGCGAAAGTAGGGTTGCCATGATAACCGGTTATCCGCAGTGCCGAGGAGCAGTTCTGCTCTACTGTGATTCTTGCCGGAAGCTTTGAAGGGGGCTTTTCGTACATTGCCTGCGGCGGAAAGGCTACCGTGGAAACGCTGTTCAAGGAGCCTACAGTCGCGGCCGTTCCCAGCATCACAGTCACCCCTGAGCCGTCTAGTTCATCCAGGGCGTTGCCCTCTGAACCCACGTCAGAAGCCGTAGCCTCGACATCCTCACCCGCTCCCTCGATCATTCCGAATCCCGTATCAGAACCGTCTTCAACACCGACACGGTCACTGACACAGTCCGCTCCACCAGCAGCCGGGGCGACCTCGCCCGCGAGCGAAGCAGTCGGAAACGAGCCGTCAGACGATGCACCAAGCAACACGGGTGCCATAGTCGGCGGCGTCGTCGGCGGCGTGGCCATGATCTGCATCACGGTCGTGGCGGCCGTCTACCTCCTCCGACGCAACAAGAACAGCAAGGAACACCGGAAGACGCGAACAGGTCGCCACCTTCCGTGGGGCCGGTCGTCTTCGGAGCCTCCCGCCTATGGCCTGAGCGAGGCGGATCAGGCGGACCAGGCGGACACGCAGGTGCAGTCCAAGATCTATGCCGGATGGGGGCCGTCCGAGATGCACGGTTCGGAGCCGTGGAGGAACCCGACTGCGCCTGCTGAGTTACCAGGACCGCCTCCGGCGGAACTTCCGGGTCGGGGTTACAGATGAACGTGAATGAATGACATAATTAATGCCACGACATCATGTAAGCGAATATGAGAGAGAAATATGGTTCACATAGCGACGCACCATGTTCTCATTAGGAGGTCTTTCTTCTTTTCTTCTTCTTCTTCTTCTTCTAGCCCAGCCAGATTGTTATTTTCTTATTCTATGTAACAGTCGTCAAACGCCCTGCACTTACTTGTTGCGCATACCATGCTGCCTATCATTCTGAGCAGCTTGGTTCTCACCTAATTATTTGAACGTATCGTCAAAAGAGTTGCCCGTCCAAGTCAATACTTTTCTGCATGGTTGCTGTGGCGTAACGGATGAATTGACAAATGATCTCGTGAAGGTGAAAGACTTTACTCTAAATGCCGGTTGGCTTTTGACCACAATACCGAAACACGAAATTCGTGCTTTGAAGCCTACCAGTACTGATCAGTATCAATCAACTCTTTTCCATCTTGTATCACAGTTCAAGTCGAGGGAATCGGTCTCCAGTTTATGATTGCAAAGAGTCTCTTGTATCGACTTCATGACTACCTAGCTAGCTAGCATTCAATCTGAAAAGCCATGCGCGGTTGTGTTCCGGCGTTTCCTGTTTGTCCATTCTGTGCGTCCCAATGTGTGTCCGATGTCCGTTCCTCGTCCTCAACCGGGGTATCTCATATATGAAAAAGAGCTATGCCTGTGAAGACAATCATAGCTGTGACGATTCCGGGTTCTTTCCAAGGTGGAAAGATCCAAGTCGTACTCTGAAAAAGGAAATGGAGTGTCGCAGAAGAGAAGGGTGCGCAGTCTCTGCCAGGCCAGAGAAGTATTCCATCTCTCCGTACTCTGACAAGTAAACTTAGGAGAAGAAATCCCAAACGTCTTCATTTCCTAAAATCCAACACTTTTTTTTTCTTTTTTTTTTAAAAACCTTTTGGCAAAACTTTCCGATGACCTAAAGCCGGCAAATCGACATCCGAGAGCTGGAAGCAAAAGGAAAACAGATTTCATCATGCCACTTTTCGTTCGCGAGGGTGCTTCGACGACAAGATGCGTGTTTTGTTTTCGTTTTCGTGTTCATTGCAGAGGCAAAACCGATATCTGGCAAGCGTTGGGCATCAAGAAGAGACGGCGTTCCGTTTCGTAGCCATTCGTCAATCATCATTCGTTTCTTAGAACCAGTCATCATCGTAGCCAGGGGCAGGGCTGACAGGAGCAGGTGCAGGGGGGGCCGTAGCAGCTCGTCGGAAACGACGGTGCTTGCGCAGACTCTCGACGGCAGCTCCGCCGTCGGCGCTGGATCGTTCGACGCGTCTGTCTGCTCCATCGCCACCGCCTCCGGCGGCACTGAGAGTCGTGGGTGCTACAGGTGCAGCACGGATGGGGCAAGGAGGCGCTTTGGATCCCTTGTCCGGACCGGGAGGGTTGGGATAACCGGTCGGAGGGGCGGAGTACTGCTCATCGGGTATGCCGTAGCTCTTGAGGACCTGGTGGCGCTGTTCATGAGTGAGAGGAACGGGGTTCACGGAGTGTGGCAGGGTATGGTAGTTGGTCTGCTTGTAGGCGTAGCCGTACGAGAGGGCCTCTTCGTCGTAGTTGGCATCGTTCCAGGGCTGTTCATGAACTTGATCCTGGACGCTGGTGCCTGCTCCATCGCCGTAGTCCGAGCTGTAAGTCGAGCCTGTTTGGGTGCGAGTAGTCTTGTACCGGTGGTCGTTCTCCTCGGAGAAGAAGTCGTCCAGTTCAGCCATTTTCTCGCCGGTCGTCATGGGGGCGTGAGAAGTGGCCGGGGTAGGCGGTAGAGCCGTGGCGCCGGGCAGGCGAATGGTAAACCCCTGTTGGTTCGCGGGAACGATTACGGTCTGATGGGTTATGTCCGAAGTGACTTCGGTGGTTCCCATCGTGGAACCGGTCTTCAAGCCAGCCATGGCATCCTCGAGCCGCTTCTGCTTCTTCTCGGGTGAGTCCTTGGCGAAGGCATCGTAATCTTCCTGAATGAGAGTCTGGTACTCGTCTGCAGTGAAACTGCGGCGTTGCGCCTCTTCGTAGTTGCCCTTTGCGGAAGTAGTGTTCGGCTGGGCAGATGTGTATGACAATTTCTGAGAAGAACCTTTGGACTGAGCGGTGATAGAAGCCGCCGAGCCATGGTGCCCATGAGTCGATTTGTTGTCGAAAGCGTCGCCATCCTTGCGCATCTCACGGGCTCGGCCACCAGCACTCACAATTCGGGGATGAACTGAAGCAGAGTCCGTGTTTCGAGCACTAGTATTGAGCTTGGTAGGAACAGTGTTGGACTTCTTGTCGATGTCGTAGTCCGAGTCATCTTCGTCGTTGAACTCGTACTTGTTCTTGGCATCGGCATGCTGGGCCTTGGGCCAGCTGAAGTTGACGGCGCCACGGGTGCTGTGAGTAGAGGAACCGCTGGCGATTCTGTTGCTTGTTTTGCCGAAGCCAACGCCGAGAGTTGCAAAATCTCCGGTGACCATGCGGTACTTGTTGGTATTGACCAACAGCGCACCGGGGGGCAGAGGGGTCTCAGCCTGAGTCGGAGTGGTGCTCTTGACGTTGGTCGTGTCGTTGCCAGTAACGGGCTTCTTCATGCGGGAAGGAAGACGCAGCGGGGCAGGCTTCAAAGTATGGGAAGCGATTGAGCGCGTGGCATAAGCCTCTTCGTCAAAGTCGGGAGCAGGCTGCTTCTTCTGGCCGAAGCCGGGGACGATATCCTCTTTCTTGATGTTCGTCCCAATGGCGTCACGAACAGACTTGTAATTGACGAAATGAGCGATGTTTCCGTCGGCGTGAGCAGCGTCGACGCGTTCGTGGGGGCGCTTGTTGAGCTCAGTTGCCTTCTTCTCAGCAGCATCTATAGCCTTGTCCTTCTTGGTTTCCTCAGCATCGGAAAGCTCGTTATCGGAGACATGGAGAGCGGTTCGCACGCCTTTCTAGAACGTATCCACCTCCTTTGGGTCTCTCTGAACGAATTGGAATGACTCCTCGCCTTCAGTAGCCTCGGGGGGGGCTTGCTGAACTATCGATTTGGTAATAGGCTGAGTAGGATTCTTTCGGTCAAAGTCCTCAAGGAAGACTTTGGCAGCAGCCTGATAAGACGGAGTGAGGTATTTGTTCAGGTAGAACGGGTCGCCATTAGACGAGCCAGTGCTCCAATTATCACTCTCGGAGGAATCATTAGCAATGGTCTTGTCATCCTCGGTCTTGGTCGACAGAGTATTGTGGTGCTGCTTTGGGATCGACTGAGCTTCTTCCACAACAGTCTCCGAAACGAGTTGATTGATTGACTGAGAAATAGGCTGGCCAGTCGACTGAGAAGAGTCGATGTCAGCAATCGAGGTATAGTCACCGTCAACATCAGCTGGCGCATCGGGGTCTGGAAGAGATCTCCAATAGTCGATCTTGGCAAAGATCTCAGGGTACTTTTCGCGAAGTGACGGTTCATCTCGGGCAGCCTGTTTAGTCATGGACGATGAGGCGGCTTCAAGAGTGTTGGCGATGGAGCTGTCCAGCTTGGCAGCCTTTTGAGCCTTCTTGTCAGCTTTCTTCTGTGCCTTCTTCTCTGCTCTTCGAGAGGCCTTGGTGCTTGTCTGTGCCGCATCTACCTGGGGTAGCTTCTTAGGTGACTCTCCGAGAGCCTCTTCAAGGTAAGCAGCCGCCGCAGAAATGACTGCATGCTTGGCCTCGCGCTCTTCCTTGACAGATGGGTATTGCGCTTCGAGAGTGTCGGTAAGGGAGGCCAGCTTGTTCCAGAGCTCAACTTTGGCGGCCTTCTCCATAGACTTGCCACAATCCTTTTCCGGAGAAAGGATCTTCGTCTTCTTGTCGATGTAGGTTGGAGGGATGTAGTCTTCGAGGCAACGAGCAAGAGGCTCACCCTTGAAGAAGTCCTGCATTTTGAGGAACTCGAGATCGACGTCGCTATTATCAGATTTTCCTTCGCCAATATTGGAAGGTTGACAATTTTTTGGCGAGGCAGCGCTGGTGTCGGCATCATCGGCGAAGGAGGCTTTGTCCTTGTGCTTGTCGACAACGGGCGAAGAGGGAATGAGGTGATGATCCTCGTGATCAGCCATTTTGTCAGACTTCTCAAGAGCGTCCCCAACGCTCTCAAACTTGGCAACCATGGCTTTGACAGAAGAAACAGTTGATAGCTGCCGATTGCGAGGTAGGGGTTGAGGAGAAGGCAAGCCAGAAATGATGTCTCGTTTGCGATGAAGAACGCTCTTGCTCTCGGGAATGGGAGGAGGAGAAGGGTAGTTTTTGTCGACGCCAGAAGCTGAATCTTCTTGAGAGAAGAACGAAGAAGCTTTCCGGCCGAGGTTCGAAGAGAATGTCTCGGGAAAGCGGGCAACGGGCCTCTTTCGATCGAGAATGCAGGGCTGTGGGGGGGCTCTGGGGTTGTCGGAGCCTCCTGTATGTAGTTCTAGCTCGAGCGGGTCCATCTCTTTGAGTATTTGTGATAAATTTCCGATGAGACAAGTGAAATCGTGTAATAACTCAGCTGTAATAAGAGCGAAGAGGTCGTCGAGCCCGACAGTCACGAATGAGGCGGGCGCGAAGGCTAAGAGCAAGCAGGTGACAGACGGCAGCAAACAGGATGAAGCGTACCCGTAACCAAAGACGGATCCTCATGGGGAAGATTGGCGAGTGAAATAAAATATTCACTGTTGACAAAGGGTAACAAGTGGATGTGAGGAAGGAAGGGAATGTGAAGAATAATGCTTCTGTGAATATGAGAGTGTCAAAGGGGAGTGAGGCGAGATAGATACACAGGCGTTGTCTGACTTGTAAGGACGGGAATGAGGGAAAGTAAAATCCACTTGGAAGGAGCCAGATATTAGAGGGGTTCCTTCCTTGATCCTCTCATCGTAGTGTAGTTGACCCCATCTGAAAAGGCTGGTCTGCAACTAGGAAGACTTGCTGCCAGGGCATAGCCAGCCCCGGAATGCCACGAGGACATTCATCACAACGGTCACATTGGATGATATCAATAGAATTCATACAGTTATTTGTATCCTGAATCAAAAGTTTCTATTGTATGTCATTACGATATGTATGCTAACCTGCTCATCAAGCATGAAAACGCGTTGTACACATACGAAGGAGGTTCGATACTGGCTCTTGTCCGTATTGTTCGCGATTTCTATCCATCTCATTTTCGAAGTACAACTTCGTATTGGCTGTATGAGCCCCAATTGAAGAATCCACCCTGCTGAAGTTACAGTCACTGGATCGCTTTGCCGCATCTACATGCCGAATACCGCGCAAAGGGTCCAGAAAGGAGAGTGACAGAGCCAAACACATCTAAGACCAGTTGGTTCGAAAACGACACATTGAAGTATCTGTCTGTGGAACTTGGTAGTTCGAAAAAAGTCGTATAACAAAACAGCATGTTCTAAGCTCTATCCTGGCGCGAGCCCATGTTGACGGAGGCTGTGACCACGAGGTGTTGTCTGGCTGGTGTCGTCGGTATGGCCTACATAGTAGACATCGAAGACGCACAGACCACTCGTCGGGTCCACTTCCCGGCCGGCATCCTCCGTGCCTTCTCAGGGTTCCACGTTGCTCAAAGTCCCCCCCACACTAGTTAAGTGATCGAGAGGAACACATCGCAGCTGGCTGTCATTTGGCATCAACAACCAACGACGAACTACCACTTCCAACGAAACCGCCAAAATGGACCCCTACTCTGCCGAAGGCGAACTGATCAACATCCACAGCCACTTCCACCAGGGCCAGTACCAGGAGGTCATCGACTACGACACTTCCGCCCTGTCCCCCGAGAATGAGCTTCCCGCTCGCGTCCTGGTCCTGCGCGCCCGCATTGCTCTTGGCCAAGCCACGGATGTCCTCGCCGAAGTACAGGGAGAGAAGGAGCCGGAACTGGTAGCCCTTGGCGCACTCGCTGAGAGCGCCCTCGGCAAGACAGATTCTGCCGTGAAGACGATCGAGAAGCTCGCCGCTTCCGAGGGAGCCAACACTACAGTCCAGATTGTTGGAGGCACAGTTCTGCAGGCCGCTGGCAAGTCAGAGGAGGCACTTGCGTTGTTATCGCAGCACCAGGGAAGCCGTACGTTTGGCAGATATACGCCTCATGGGATAACGCGTGCTAATTAATGTGTAATTTGTAGTTGACGCTGTCGCCCTTATCGCCCAGATCCACCTCCAACAGAACCGCAACGACCTCGCCCTCAAGGAAGTCACCGCCGCCAGAAGATGGGCACAGGATAGCTTGCTGGTCAACCTGGCCGAATCGTGGGTCGGTTTGCGACAGGTACGATGGACCAAGGCCCGAGTCCGGCGACAAAATACTAAAGTGACAACAGGGCGGAGACAAATACCAGCAGGCTTTTTACGTGTTTGAGGAGCTTGCGCAGGCACCGGCGACATCGTCGGTCGTGACTCTCGTCTCCCAGGCCGTTGCAGAGCTGCACCTTGGCCGAACAGAGGAGGCACAGGCTGCGTTGGATCAAGCCCTTGCGAAGGACGCTAACTACGCCCAGGCCATTGCCAACCTGCTGGTGTTGACAGTGATCTCGGGCAAGGATCCTAAGGAGTTCACGGAGTAAGTTCCGATGCGTCCCCCATTCCGAGACAACTGGCTGACCAGGTGGGCACAGAAAATTGAAGGCGGCGGACCCTCAGCACCAGTTCCTTGCGGACCTGGAGGAGAAGAGCGCGCTTTTCGACAAGGCGGCGACCAAGTACAGCGCCAAGGTGTCGGCTTAGGCTGTAGGGTTGATGTACTGCTGATGAGGCATAATGTTAGGCGTACGGTTTAGAGGAGCTCAAATGGACACGACGGCTCGGAAAAGCGCAACGAGACCCCCCGAATTACTACTTTCCGCTTGACAGATACCCATTCCCTCGTCTTCTCTAGAAGCCCGATTGTTTGCCAGTTGCACGCGACCCCGCCCACTCCACCAGTGATCAACAGGGCTCGAAGGGTCCATTGTTTCGCCCGTCTCATCTGGCCAGCTTTCCGGTCGGGGGCGTGCATAGTTAACCATGCGGAACGATAGGAGGCCGAGCCGGGAAAGGCCGGTTGGCCGAAGCCTCGCACCAAGGTGGCGGATCGATGGCTTTTGACATTGGCCCATAGGCATCATGGCTATCCCGTTCTTGACTAGTAACAGCCACCGGCCGGGTGGCTGATCCTCTCATCCCGAGTCAGGGCTTGCTCTCACAATAGCAAGTACAAGTTCGTGGCAGACATTGTTGGCTAAGGCTTGCCTCTGGACTACCCAATTGAACGTGCGGTCCAAGTTGTTGCTGACGGAGCAGGTTGTCCGGCAGGGACTTTCGGCTAGAGCCATAAGAGATAGCCACAAATTGTTGCCACCCATCTTTCGCATCGCACAGCATCGAATTTCATCCCGCCGTATGTCGTTGTGGAGCCAAGACAAGACATCCAAGAGGGGCACTCAGGGTCTTGCGTCGATTCGCGGGGCTTGAAGAGGTTCTAACCCCCCAAGACGGTACTATGCAGCTACCCTGACACGATATGACGAACTGCTCGGCTCAATAATCGCTCAAGCACATGCAAATGTCCCTTAAAGGAAGACTTACAACCGTCATCGGTTTGGCGAAGACGGCCAGGGCTGCGAGCCAGAGAGGGGCTCGCCGTGGTTTAACATCCACGATAAGAGTCCCTACTGGTCAGATTCACCTTTTGCACAGCATGTGCCTCTCTCTGTGCTCACCGCCAAAGCGGGCATGGGTGTCGAATGACTAACAGAGGGATGGATGCCTCCTCATGCAGTCGCCGGCAGAGTTTCTTGTTCTGTATGTTGCGAGGCTAGCGAGATACCAGACGAAGACGAATGGGAAGCCTGGGCAGCTGCAGATGGGATGGATACATTTGAGGCTTGTTCGCCTCCCCAGGATTCTCGGCCTTGACTAGTTCGATCTGGACGCTCAAGCCCCTTTCGCAATGCATATGCTGTCTCCACGGGCCTTGGGCTAGACGAACTGGAGTGCAGCAACAGTGCAGCAAGCCAACCCCCGGACGAGTCAACAAAGGCAGCAAGCTAAACATGGTTCTCTGCAGCGCGCTGCTGCCGCGTTACGATACAAAGTTACTTGACTAGCGCGCCCTTGGAGGTTAAGTGCATCGCCGAAACTGCCTGCCGGACGCGAACATGGGCATTTCTCAGCGAAGTGCCCCCACCCGGGACGGAATGACATCATCGGACTTGGTAGTTTTGAATCTTCGATTCCTCGATCTTTTTTCCCCGTCGCCAAAGATGGGTGGGCCAAGAGGACCTGGAATGGCCAGGTTTCATTCGTGCCCGTTCCTGCACGCATCATGGAAAAGCCGCGGGGTTCCTCTACGCTACATGCAGCAAGTCTCTCCGCATCCTCATTTTTAGACTTTCCTTCGATCCTTTGCCTGCTCAGTGCTCACTCACCTTGGCGCACGCAGAAGAGGGGCTAGATGAAGACTTCGCCCTCGGTGGCATGATGGCATGTCGTCAGGTCTCAATGACCTAATGTGCCCTTCCCGTTCTTCCCGGTGCACCGATGTGGTCAGGCTTATGGTAAAGCGGCCGTCCGGGGCTGGGATGTTCTGTTCAATCGACAACTTTAGACGGATGTATCATGTCGTATCCCGAGCCCCCACGCTCGAGTGAACAGAGACCGCGTCGACCGTGGTATCGGATTCAGCAGCCATTCATCGGCCAGAGCGATGGATGATGTCTCGAACGGTCGGAAATGGTTGGACTGGGCCACACTGATTCTGATTACTGCCACCTGAGTTGATGTGCTGACAGCCAGATCTGCCATTCCACGCGCGGGCCCGTTCCGTGTCCGGCATGTTTGTGGGAGTTTCTCCTGGCGATCAGCGACAAGAGGCTCTGCGAGACCAACAGCCATGAGTCTTTTTGGTTGTCAGGAAGCTCCGAAGCGCCAGTCTGCTAGTTTGCACACAGCCCAATCTCGAGACTGCCGGCCGTCTTTCCGGGATGGTGTGAAGAGCGTGGCAACACAGCGTAAGAGCCTTTGCCATACGCGCCTCAGCTCCTCCCAAAAATCCAGATCCGAGAGGAGACGGGCGAACGAGAGCCACCCAATCATCCCGATGGAGCAGGCCCCGGCTCCTTGATTGCACCACGCTCCCCGATTGGGCATGGTCCGGAAAAGTCAGATGCCTGCGAGTTCTGCGAGACGCCGTCATCGTATGTAGCCTCCGTTGGCGACTGCCACTCTGCTTCTGCGGTGCGCCCGTTTGACGCCGTCCGAGTCGGCGTCCTTCGGCCGCTTGCTGTTGTTGTACATTGGAGCCTCCCGGAAGCGGCTTTCCCACCCCCCCAAAAGTGCAGAGTCGTGTTGCTGGCGGGCAGGCAGGCAGACATTTGCCTAGCCGTGCGTTTTTTTTTTTTTCCGATGGTCGTCTCTGCTCTGCATATCCAGTTTGGCGCGACCTGACGTCTCCTCCCGTGTGTACACTGAGTTGCTGAAAGGACGGGGGCAGGGGGGGGTGAGCCAAACCTCCACTAGACGTTCCAGGGCGTCATCGTGAAAGAACCGGACGGATGACTCTGCGCCTTTCCCCCTTGTCCTTTTTTGGGCGAAGGGGGGTTGCCGCTACCGCTCCCGTCCGGCAGCGGCATCGTGTGTATGTGTGTGGTGTGTCTGGGCATTGACTTCTATAAAGCTGGCCGAATCCCGTTGAAACTGATACGCGACAACTCTAATAACCCATCGCCTTTGCTTCCTCTACGAACATTAGTCTACATAAACGGTCTACATACTATATTCCTTTGCCATCCCACTCGGACCATATCCACCACTTGAAGCAAAATCAAGACCTACCCACAACAGACCCCTCACAATGCCTATCGCCATCTCCCCCGGCACGGTCAAGGCCGCCGCAGAGTCGGGCCTCTCGTCCGTCGCCGAGAACAAGAAGCGCAAGATCATCTGCTTCTCAGGTACGATCAGAAACCCCTTGCGGTCCACCAAAACCTCATCGTATGACTAACAGAAACCGTCGCTTCTTCTTAGACTTTGACGGCACCATCTTCATGCAGGACACCGGCCACATCCTCTTCGATCACCACGGCTGCGGCTCCAAGAAGCGCGAGATACTCGACGAGCAGATCAAGACGGGCGAGCGCTCCTTCCGCGACGTGTCGGAGGAGATGTGGGGCTCCCTCAACGTCCCCTTTGACGACGGCTTCGAGGTCATGGACAAGACGCTCGAGATCGACCCGGACTTCCAGGAGTTCCACAAGTTCTGCGTCGACAACGACATCCCCTTCAACGTCATCTCGGCGGGCCTGAAGCCCATCCTCCGCCGCGTGCTCGACACCTTCCTCGGCGAGGACGCCTCGTCGCACATTGACATCGTCGCCAACGACGCCGAGATCACCGACGACGGCTCCGCCTGGAAGCCCGTCTGGCTCCACGACAACGAGCTCGGCCACGACAAGGCCCTCTCCATGGGCGAGGCCCGCGAGCAGGCCGAGATGGCGTGCGAGGACGGCACCATCCCCCTCATCGTCTTCATCGGCGACGGCGTGTCCGACCTCCCCGCCGCCCGCCAGGCCGACGTGCTCTTCGCCCGCCGCGGCCTGCGCCTCGAGGAGTACTGCGTCGAGAACGGCATCGCCTACACCCCCTTCGACACCTTCGCCGACATCCAGAAGGAGATCGCCCGCATCCGCGCCGAGGACGACAGGAAGACGGGCGGCAAAGGCATGCCCGTCGCCTTCAACCCGCGCGCCAATATGTGGCGCCGCGTCTCGAGCAAGAGCGCCATCCCCCGCATGGTCGCCATCACCCCGGCCGAGGAGAAGATGTTCCTCTGGCCCGACGTCTTCAGCGTCGCCTCCCCCAGCATCGAGAAGGCCAACATCGCCCCCGTCTTCGCTTAGGCCGCTCGTCGGAAGGGAAACAATTTTTTTTTTTCATTTTCCGCATCTTGCACTTTTTCTGTTTGCCCTTTCCTCAGTGGTGTTTTTCAATATATACGGATGAGGGGAGGATGCATAGCGTGCGTTTGTGTATGTGTGCGTGTGTCAATCTAAAGGGGTAAATGGATTCCATTGGGCTTGAAGGCGTTTTGCGGGAGGAGGGAATGGGCGAGTGCTCTGGGGAAATCGGGAGTTTCATTTTACAAGATTCGGATAAATGGTCTAAACATACCTAGATAAAGAGAAGATGAAATTTGGAAGAAACCGCGGGCCGTCAATTCCACAAAGTCCATTATCCTGTTCTGGAAGCGTAGTGTCGACGAACTACAAGAGGCGTAGTCATCATTTATCCCAAGCGATATCCCTTGCAGGACCGTTGGGCCCCCCCCCCCCCCCCCCACCGCGTGGTACCCATAAACTCCACCCCCCCGTGGGTTGAGGCCCTGGATTGTATTTTATCGTATGAGCTTAACTGGGTGTGGTATTTGCTAGCAAAAGAGCAGGAGAGATACTTAACACGCTCATCTCATATATCCGAGGTAAGGAGGGCACTTAGATACTACGAAGTACCCCATTCACACAACGACTATTATATATAGTTACCGGGAGATACATTTCTTTTAGAGGAACCCGTTCTCAGGTAGAGTTCTTAGCATCAGGGCGATCAATCCTGCGAATAAACAGTTAGCAACCAAGCGGTGTCGAGTAGGTCGACACTGTGTCGGCTGAGCCCCCCCCCCTATTTTTTTTCTTGTTGCCCTTCTTTTGCCGCGGTTCCTCTGTATCAATTTTGTCTTTCAAGGAATCTCGGGCAGCGAGCTCGCGATCCGGGAGGTGATGGTACGCCCCACGGATAGAGAGAGAGAGAGAGAGAGAGACGGCCAAGTATGGAAAAGCAATGCGCAACATATCGAATTCGTGCCATGATGGCAAGGCAAGCCTCTGTTTTCAAACGTATCCAATTCCTAGGGGCCCTCGTCCAGAGGGCTCTCTGTATTCTGTGTGCCTGACCAGCTAAGAAAAACACTCGGGTATAAACGTAGTACAACATCCGCCAGCGTCCTTGACCCTTTCAAGTCATATCATCGCCCTCTTCCATATACACATCGCAAAGTTCATCCCTATATATGTAAGTAGGCCTAGCCAACTACTGAGTGGTCTTGCTTGCCACTGCATTTAGTATACGCCTCCCCCCACCGTCCCAATCAAGGGGGGAAAAACACTATAGAGAATCAACACCAGCCCCTCATTAACACCATTACCATGCTCCCCGCAAGCAAACTTTTGAATGCCGATATATGTACAACTGAGCAGAAAGTACAGAAAAAGAAGCAAAACAGAGCCATGAACTGCAGAAGCAGGAAAAGACCCTAAGGCGCAGCAGTAAAGACGGCCGACGCCCCAAAGAAAAAAAAAAGAAGAAAAAGAAGAAGAAAAGAAGGAAAAAAAGAAGAAAAGAAGAAAAAAACGACAGGTGGCTTCTACGCGTAGCCCTTGGCGGGGTCCAGCACGCTCACGGCCTGGCTGGAAAACGTGGTATGGCCGAAGGTGGTTTCAAGGTCCTGGTCGGTGACGCCCCACGCGACTTTCTTGAAAGCCGCGCCCATGTCCCTCGCGGGGCGGTGGCACCGCGCGCTGATGACGGCAGAGCAGCTCCCGCCCCGCAACACGAGCGGGTTGCCCGCCTTCTCGCCGTCGACGCTCGTCGGCGACGGGTCCGCGCGCCGGAGACCGAGGCCGAGGACCAGCCCCACGGTGAAGACCATCAAGGAGAGGAAGGAGAGGAGCCCGACGCCGCTGAAGCCGATGCCGTAGATTGGGGCGGGGGGCTTTTCGTCCATGACGGCAGGGAGAACGTTGACCGAGACCACGAAAACGGCGTTGCTCAGCACAAAGCCAGCGGCGGAAAAGAGGCCCAGGAGGAGCCAGGAATAAGGGCGTGGAAGGGTCAGGTAGAGAGAGGCGGTCTGGGCGCCTTGTGGACGCCCAGAGCTGACGCGGAGGGGGAGGGCGATGCCCGGCAATGCGTATTGGCTCATCTCGTGGGAGAGAGAGTAGGACGTAAGCAGGGTGTTAGTTGAGAGGTACAGCGCCGCAAGGAGGAGGTGGGGAAGGGCGGCGAGGATGGCGACGCCCGCGCGTGGAGCGCTGCTGGGGAGGGTGTACAGCTCGTGGGGGCGGGCACTGCCGAATGGGCTGAGCGAGGACGTCGGGCCTTGGGCGAGTGTCACGCCGAGTGCTGCGGCGGCGAGGCCTGTAGGCATAACCCAGGTGATAAGCCAGATCATCCAGGTGGTGAGGCCTGGGGTTTGGAGCCAGAAGTGGTCTCGCGAGATCCAGTACTTTGCCTCACGGTACCCCCATCGCCCTTGCTTGACATCGTCCTTGTCGAGGAGGCAGATGCCGCGGGTTGTATAGTCGGGCTGCATGAGGAAGGAGGCGACGGCGTCGCCGAGGGTGACGAGGGGCTCGAAGCCGGAAAAGAAGTAGACGGCGCCGATGGCGGAAACGGAGACGAGGTTGAGAACGATGATGACGCCGAGGAGCGAGCCGTTAAGGATCACGGTACACGACTTGGGGCCCTCGGGGCGGGCGAGGCAGTAATCCACCGAGGAGCGGTTGATCCTGATCCGCGAGGGATCAGACGGGTCGATGAACTGCGCGAGGGAGGAGCCGGGCCGTTGCGTCTGCACGAGAGCGTTCGCGGGTGCGGCGACGTCGGTGACGAGGACGACGGCGCTGAAGTCGGACTGGAACACGCCGCCAAACTGCGCCGCGCAGGCGGCGTTTGTGAGTTGTGTCAGGTCCCCGCGGGAAGCCTGGTCCTGAAGGACGAGGATGTCGGTACGCGAGAGGCCACCGGCGTTGGTTTCGGACGCGTTGCTGAACTGCCCGGACGTAAGGAAGCCTCGGGTGACGAAGACGACCTGGTGGTCGAAGGCGGTTTGCGTCGAGAATACAATGGCATTATAACTGATCAAGGCGGTCAGTGGCGAGGCCTGTCAATGAAGAAGAAGAAGAAGAAGAAGAAGAAGAAGAAGAGCAGAGAGGAAAACGCGGGTTGGGGGCGGGGCACGACGTACACTACTTGGGTACTGACGGCCGCAAGCATAATGATGACCGCCATGATGACCCGCGGTTTCGAGACGAAACGCAGATTCCTGAACGAAGGGATACCGATGTGAAGCCACCGCTTCTCGTTGTGCGCCGTATCGATCTCGACGCGCGTGGGACTGCTCAGTACCTGAAAGACGTAGTTGGCGGCCGACAGCAGCACGACGGCGATGACGTTGATGGCGACGAAGACGCCGATCTTGATATCCCTGGCGACCGCGCAGTCACCCTCGAAGAGGCGGCTCTCGCCCCTGGCCATGCCGGCGACAGCGACGGCGAGCACCAGGCACACAATGGCAACGACAACAATGAGGATGCCGATGACGATGTTCAAGGCGACGCCGGCCCTCCACCCTGAGCTCATTCTAGTGAGGGTGCCGTCAGGCCTCCTCTTCTCGTTGGGTGGCAGCATCCGTTCCAGGTCGTCGTTGGCCGCGGCCGTCGAAAGGGTGTTTGTCGTGGCCTCATCGTAATATGCATGTGAGCTCATTACGTTGGCGCCTCTGGGTGCATTCTCCTGGAGCATGTCGGGGCTCTGCGTCTGTCTGTGACGCTCCTCTCTCCTGCGCGCCATGGTCTCAGGCGTCTCTCCTCTGATGTAATTGATAATGTAGTCCGGAACGATGTTCTCGAGGATGGTGGCCGTCGAGTTGCGTTTTCCGGGTGCCCAGGTCGCTCGTCTCGGGGGCTCCGGGTAACTGCCGGTGAAACCAGTGAAACCGGTGAAGCCGGTGAAGGCAGTGAAGGGTCGCGACTCGACATCGGAAGCGGAGGCCTGGTGCCGGAGAAAGGGCCACGGCACCGTCTGTCTGCTGATCGTGCTGTCCCTCTGGTGCGATTTTTGGTGCTTGGGAACTCTGGCCACTGTCAGGTTATCGCCGAAAATGCAGAGGCAGGAACCAGGAGAGGGCCTGGCTTGAACGCACCTTTCTACCCTCTTGACGGCACCGTCGTCGTCCCAAACGTATCTGTACGACGCTCCATGATCTCTGGGTGGGATTACAACCTCCATAACCTTACGGACGACAGCAGCGTAGGATCGCAGGCGCAGCACATGGACATGGAGAGATTAAATAAGTAAACAGGAAAAGGAAGAAGAAGAAGAAAAGGAAGTAAAGCAGGAGGAGGAAACGACCGGTATTGAGTGTCGAAATATGGAGAAGGAGCGGGTGGTATAGTATAACTCCTCAAGTCGGCCAATGCGGGATGGGCGTGCAGCAACGAAAGCCGAAAGAGTGTAGGCTTCGAAGCAAGTACCGGTATGTCTGTAGTAAGTTTGTGTCTTGGTCTCGTCCGGATCGACCACCAAAAAAGACAAAACAGGATAGAGTTTTAGAGGGCGTGTAACTGACACGTTTGGTGAAGGAGGCGGGATGAGGATGGGAAGAGGAAAAGGACATTCCATGGCGAAGCGCAAGGATTCTGCAATCGTCTTGTATAGGTATTGCATATGGTAGAGGGGACTCGGACGGCCGGCTGGCAGGGGCGCGGGAGAGGCTGCCTGGCAAGGTGCATGGACATCGGATTTTTGGACTAAGGGCATGGGCAGATCATGGACAGGGGAGGGGCCATGTTTGTTTGGAAGAAGAAGAGGAGGAGGAGAACCTTGTTTCGTTGGAGTGGAGGATTCGAGACTCGCAAAGGGCTGGCTACAAACCCTCCCGTACTCGCTCTCTCTCTTGATGCCGATGGGATGGATGCGTGAGCCGCAGTGCAGACCAAGGGGATGAGCAGGGGGTAGAGAGGACAGATGGATCAAGACAGCAGGGGGGGGCGCCTCTGGATAATGCCCGATAATGGAGGATGGGAGGGGAGGGGCTGGCAGGGTATCAGGGATGTTGACGGCATGAGGCTTGAGATGCAAGATGGGATGGCAGCCCTTTCGATGCTTGATGAGGGTAACCCAGCCCGATCCGCTTCCCTCACCTCTGGGTACTCTAGTAGTAATGGATTGGATGAGATGAAAAGAAGGGACGGAGAGGGTCCGTCTCAGTGGCAAGAACCAGACCGGCCACCGTGCTTTGGGGGGGGTGGCTGAGGGGTGATGAGATGAGCAGTTTTTTGGGATCGAGTCTAGGACCGAGACGGGGGTTAACCTCGAACGGTTCGATAGTCTGCGAATGGAAGGTAATAGAACAGGTGGAGGGAAATGTTTGAATGGGAAAATAAAGGTGAAATGGAAATTGGTGATACTTTGTCTCGCTTGTCTGACGATAGATACGGCACCATTGTTTATTTTTTTGGCGTTTGGGAAGAAGAACAAGAAGACCAAGGGGATTCGAACATTGGTCGACTCAATGCGCCCCCGTCGTCCGTGTCAGTAATTTGGGAATCGCCGACGGTACCAACCGACGGGCAAAGAAAGGCTCGAGCGGTTTACGGCCTCTTTCCTTTTTGGAAAGCGGGAGTGAGGCCGGGCGGCCAGGCTGCCATCGGCGGCGCCACCGAACCTGGTTCAGACGAGGGCTCGGCCACGTTGGGATGCAACGATAAGTTGGCCGTTGCCGTTTCAGACCGACAGGCTTAAAAATTCCGGGATTGGGTGCGGGTTCCAAGTGCCGGCATGCGCTGGGAGGAAACGGCCAACCGATCAATGGATGACGGGCATGTAGGTAGTTAGTAAGTAGTATGTCTGTCTGCACGGCTTTCCTAGGGCTTCCCTCCACCTCCTAGCCAGGTAGGTACTTTACAGGGGGTTAAAATGGCTCGCTTTCTCTAGTACGGAGTACGGATACACTGCCCACCTTCATACTACTACGTACTACCTACCTTACGGATACATAGTAGGTAGACTGCCACCAAAGCAGTGTACGTCTATGTACGGATACGATACGACCAATGCGTCGCCATATCGCTGTGCATTCGTCCCCCCCTCCCCCTCTTTGCAAGTCGGACTGGTTCTTCTTGTTCGTCTGGCTGAGATGATGATAGAATGTCTCTCAGAGGAAAATGTCTCTTGACATGGCAACCGAAAGAGCCCACCTTTCTCGCTTTCCTCGGCTCTGCCGACTATTGATGAGTCGAGTCAAGATTAGGCGCAACATCACGACTCACATTCAAAAGGAGTGGGGCGGGGCACCTTCTCCCTCCAGATCAAGCCTCTTCGTTCCGCCATTGAAGGCATGAATGATCGAGTCCGTCTTGGCAACACCCGGCGAAAAAACCTCCATCCTTTATGCGATACCCACGAGAGGTCCCCATCCTGACCCACTCGAAGCTCAGTCATCCCTGCGGCATATCCCCCTCACCCCTCCATCGTTAACCCCCCCCCCCCCCCCCCCTTCCAAATCCTCAACCACCACCTAGAGGCCATGTTTCAGTCGCTAATACCGGTATGCACCCAAAGGGAGAAGAGGGAACAGCACCACACACACCTTTATGCGCACAGCCTCCAGGGGCTTGCTTTGCTTAATCCATTAGCCCTCAGCAAACCCGCACTCGCTGCTTGAGGACGTGACAAAAAATTTAGATACCGACAGATGAAGGCAAAAATGCCCGTCGAACCATATGTCGGCGCATCTATAACAAACCCAACCAACCCGTTGGTCATGGCTCCTTTTGTCATGACCTAGGCATTGCTTGCTTGCTTGCTTGCTCCGTTCGAGAAGGGCGAAGCCTAATTGTATCTTGGCCTCATTCTACGCCCATTTTTTTGCCCATGATCGGAGCTTCATTCAACTTGGTTCGTGAGAGACACCCATTTCTCGTGCTCTCTCTCCCATCTTGCCGAAACAGACAGGAGACCCTTTTGGGGCAAGGGTCGATGGCAGCGTCGCAGTGGTATAGAACCGGCCTGCTTCTTTCTCAACCCTCCAATCTCCTCCTGTCCCCACCTGCTTCGGTCGCCATCGCCGTCCCAGACAGACATTGACCGCCCAAGCCGACATCGTCACTGATGGTACACTGATGCACCTCCTGCCTTCCAAGACATGGGCGTTCGCTACGTGGTCTCTCTCACAGCCGACCGCCGACTGTGCGGATGGTGAATCGTGTAAGCTCTGCGGCCCTCCCTTTCCTCGCCGACGACTCACCGGCGCGAACCTCTCGATAACATGGCCGCTATTATACCTATATCCCGTGGCCAAGGTCTGAGTTATTACTTCCGTGCCCTCCTTGCAGTGCCTGTCGCGCGCTCGTCAGCCCTGGGGTAGGAGTACTAGCGGCCCACGGTGAAACGACGGCGTCCGTCCGGTGAGTCCTACGGAACTGTTAAGCCATGTGCATCTTAGTAGTATGCCACTGCCACCGGCGACGTCTGGCCTGCCAAGCCGTCAACTCAACGATGGACGGCACCCTCGGCCTACCTGAATTGTGCGGTGACACGCGGACTAGCGCGTTGACGGACTGTGGCGGCTGATGACGGATGACGGCCGGTTCGTGCACTTTGACGTGCGCGTCGAGTGTTAGCATCGGCTGGCCATGCCAGTGCAGATTGCTGCCTGTCTGTCGTCTTGGTCTGTTCCCGGACATGGACAGCCACGTTGAACCGACCTCGACTTTGATGGAGCTGTCAGACGGACGCCCAGACGTGACGGTGCTTGCTTCCCATCTGGAACAGAACACGAACGAATGGATGGATAGGCGTGTAAAATAAGACAAACAAACCCAAGACACTTTTCAAGACTACGAGGCAAACAGTTAAATAAAATATAAGAACTGGAATAGACGGACGAAGAGGAAAAAAGCAAAAGAACATGTTCCGAAACCGAGAATCGAACTCGGGGCTATGCCTAACCTCTCACAGGGATGAGAGGGCATCATGTTGGCCACTACACCATATCGGATGTTGATGTGCAGAAGACCGAGATTTGGAAATACATAGTATTCATCGTCAACTCCAGTCAGCCTCGTTATGAGACCACATTGTCCAACCTACAACCTCTATTTATTCTTCCAGCAACCGTCTTTCGCATCTATCCCTACTGTTAGAATGACTTGGGTGGAAGGCCATTGACCCCGATCATGTCGCCGATAAAAGCCGATTTAGATAAGGGCCGATGGAACCACACCGGACATCTCCCATCATCGGCCCGCACATTGCAAACGCCGACGGGACTGTCAGAATTTCCTTGGTCGCTTTGGCTGTCAAGATGGCAGTCCTGGAAACGTTCCGAAAGCCGAAACAACATCTCGTGACGCTACACGAGGCAGAAACACTACCGACGGTGACTTTTGCGAGCCTACGATTTCCACACCCAGCCTCGAGGACAGTATTTAGTGCGACTAATAGCTTCGGTCGGTACCGTGTAGCTGAGTCAGCCGGGTCTCCTCGAGGATTCCGTCGGGAAAGAAAGTCGGAACAGGCTCGGGGGAAGCTCCGACCCGAAAGCGGCCCCTCCACACGGAGTCTGCCTGCCATTCTCAGACATGCACACCTCGGGTCCTCTTGCTCCTGCGGTACGAGTGCAATGTGTCCATAGGTAGTTGTTTGTGGTGCTGTTGCCTTGGCCTCGACCCTGGTCATCCGAAAGTGTTGCAGCGTGCACAAACAGTACCTGCAGGCTCTGGCGATCGGCCGCTTGTGGCTAGTGTCGACCGCCTCTTGGTTGCTCATTCCCCATCGTCAACACACGCAAGAGGTGACGTACCGTTGTCGGGGGCTACCTGCCCATTCAATACACTCCGTCGTATCTCTAGCAGCCAATCCTGGCGCAGATGCGTCGACTGTGGACGAAAGAGAAAGCAACCCCCTTCGAGTGAGCTGTTTGCCGGCGTAAAGCAATTTAATCTGGGGAGATACGACAGGCGGCTACCACACGAAAAACTCCCTAATGCCCTGCCAAGCAGATGATCCATCTACCAGCCAACCACATCGAGGCAACCCAAGAGGGACACTTACTGCCTTGGGATACGTACTTCAGTCCGTGGTGCCATTCAGCACAGCCACAGGCCTCGAATCACACGTTTTCCCTCTCACCATCCTCCCACAGATTGCACCACATTGACTCGACTGCTTACTTTACCTCGTCCATCATTGGCCAGAAACCGTCAGCCTCCGGGTTTCCAAACTCCTCATTGGAGCATCTCATCTATGGCGGCTCTGCCCGACGCCAGCCAGGCTTTCGCAACTCACTGCCCGACGACCCAAAGGGGGGGGCAGAGCGCCAGTCAGCGGGCGGTTTGTGGCGAGTCACACCTACACAATCTCCCCCGTGTCCTCCGTCCTCGTCCGTTTTTTGCCCTTTTTGACGCCAAATCGCATGTTTTGCGGACCCCCCGCCCGTGGGTTTGGGTCCAAGTTGACAATTGTGATGTACATGTTGGCATTCGTACCGATCGACTCGGAAGCAGAAACACACACAGAGAGAAAAAGGGACCCCTGGTGCCTGGTGTCGGTTTGCCTTTAGGACTTTTCCCAGCCCAGATATAATGCAGCCCGTCTGCCCACCCCCTCTTAACCTCCCATATCCCATCTCCTGTTTCCCATTCTTCCTCACAAGGATTATAAATAGTAAACCGAGCCCATCAACAAGTTCATCACCCAAAGACGCGTGTCGAGAACCCCACAATCAACTGCACTGCAGCTCGCTTCACCTCAGCCTTACTTGACACTTACAGGAGAGGCACGCAACCACCCTCGGTGGCCAGCAACACTAGAGAAGCCCCCTTCTCATACAACCGACAACCCAAAGTCTCACTTCAGACTACACACATTCAGAAAAAATGTCGCCCACGTACACCATGTCCGCACACTTGTGCAAGTCCATCTACGCCTCTTGGCGCGAGACCCGCCGCTCGCCGTCCGACCTGCCCTCGCCCGGCGTCCAGGCCCCCAACATGACGTCCTACTTTCCTCGCAGCCCGTCCCCCGAGAAGCGATCCATGGACAGCGACCGCAGTGACACCGCGCTGCCCATGACGCGACCCCCTTCAAGCTCCTCCTGGCGATCCGGGCCCAAATAGAGGAGGAGCCTGGGCTGTGGGGAAGCTCTCATCACCTCCCAGACCAAATCTTGCTGAACTTGGGCGAGGGTGCTGGGAGCTATCGACGACCGTCGTCGTCAAAGTCGCATCTCACGCGCATGCATGCTATTCCAACCGGGCAACGGCTCAGAAACCCGGGTTGTCGGGGAGCCTGCGAGACCATTCACACGAATCTCATGAGTTCACGCACCGGACGGCGTCAAGGACATGGTATCCATTGATTTCTGAGGCTCGACTTGTAAGCGCCCTACGCCCTCGACCGCAGATGGCCGTCACGCGCCGCATCCGCAACGGGGGCCCGGGTTCGCGAGCCAGTGCACAGTCGGCCCTCGTCAGTTTAGGGTTCCGGATTTAACAACAACGGGGGGGGGGGTTACGGCGCAAAACGGAACACAACACATCACAACATGAGTCGCAGGATTTCATTAGGTCCAGGCTGGCAGCGAGGAGATAATTACAGGATTCGCCATGACGCCATTAGGGTCAGGCATCACGCCAAATACGCTTTTCCTCCTTTGCTTTTCCTTACTCCCAGTACCGTTAGCAGCGGGACACTCCGGGATGGCTTCCCCCTCCATCAATTATATAATTGGCGGGAAGACCGGGCTTCAGGTGGGGTGGGAAGGGGGAGAGCGGAGTGTAGGGGATAGTCGCATGCGGCGCTATGACATCCCGCCTCCAGTCTGCTCCCAATCGCATTATTGGTAGAGCTTTCTCTACAAGATGTATCTCAGTACAGATTATATACCCAACCATACTGTTCAATGATTTTTTTTATTGCTTTGACCTCTCGATTTGGTGACTATAACACAGACTTACCCTGTAGCAATAGAGTGGTCCCGTCTACATGTACAGCCGGTCGAACCCTCTCTCTCCCCCCCTCTCTCAATACAGTCGGTGACGGCCTCATGTGCCGAAACCAGCCCTCCTCGACCCCGGCCGGACCAGGCATTTATTCGACTTTATCAATCAGTGATCGGCGCTTACTCACCCTACGTCCCCCCGGTCCTGCGTACTTTATTATCGCGTACCATCAGCAACATCGTGTAGTGTACCTACACTAGTGTGATAGGCTAGGTAGATGAAATCAGGGACGGAGGGGCCGCGATGATCTCCACAACCACCTAGGGACTCGCAGCCAGGAACAAGAAACTATCTCTGTCTCTTTCTGGCTTCTGACGGTGGGCTGTAAACTAACCGTCACTCGTCCTCATCAGCCTTGATTGAGGGGTGGAGGGAGGGGGACTGGGTTCCACCATGACGCAAGATCGTCGGGCCTCGCGAGACGTCTGGGAGTCGCTCACACACACACACACACACGTACGGGGGGGAAGTTTCGAGATGGGAAGGGGGAATAGTGATCAATTGCACCCCTCTCGGGAACCGCGACTGGACATTGGACAATCACAGAAAGCCCACGTCCACCGCCGCCCGAGAACTCTCGACCCCCACTACCCGCCTCTCCTCACATCCCCACGTGAGAGGGGAGGGGGGCTTCAAGGACCCTCGAAGGCAGCAGGCGAGGGTCGGACTTTGATCGGCTCGTTGCCCCGTCCGCCCTTTCACCGGCCACAACGAATTGGGATCAATGTCTCCCAGGTATGAAAAATGCGTATGCCACTCTCAGGAGGATGCTAACGCTAGATGCTCGCCAAGTAATGTGTGAGCTCGGGATTTAGCACAGAAGTCAAGACCACAGATCGGATAGTAACAATAGCGTTGATAACAACCAATCGTACCTTCTCGCGCTGTGTCTTATAACGCTCACACTTCTCGACACCGCGTCTTTC